>NC_083781.1:7118438-7301579 GCF_015708825.2 Lethenteron reissneri
TTACACACCACACAATGTCACTCACCTTACACACACACACAATGTCACTCACCTTACACACACACACACACATTATGTCACTCACACACACTCACAATGTCACTCACCTTACTCACACACTCACACACACAATGCCACTCACCTTACACACACCACAATGTCACTCACACACACACTCACTCACACACACAATGTCACTCACCTTACACACACAATGTCACTCACCTTACACTCACCTTACACACACAATGTCACTCACCTTACACTCACACACACACACAATGTCACTCACCTTACACACACACGTAATGTCACTCACACACACCACAATGTCACTCACCTTACACACACACTATGTCACTCACACACACACTATGTCACTCACACACACACACTATGTCACTCACACAAACACTCACTCACACACACAATGTCACTCACCTTACACACACACAATGTCACTCACACACACACTATGTCACTCACACACACACACACTATGTCACTCACACAAACACTCACTCACACACACAATGTCACTCACCTTACACACACACTATGTCACTCACACACACACACACTATGTCACTCACACAAACACTCACTCACACCACAATGTCACTCACCTTACACACACACACTATGTCACTCACCTTACACTCACACACACACTCACCTCACCTCCCCTGCGTCTCGCTCCGAGTGTGGGGGGGGGGGGATCAGCGTCTCCGGGGTGCGGCAGTGATCATGGGGTGTGACCGTGTCAGTCGCCTGCTTAGTGGACTAGTTGTGTGAGTGGTAGTGTGTTAGTGGTGTGTTAGTGGTGTGTTAGTAGTGTGAGTGGTTGTGTTAGTGGTGTGTTAGTAGTGTGATTGTGTTAGTGGTGTATAGTATGGTAGTGTGTTAGCAGTGTGAGTGGTTGTGTTCATAGTGTGTTAGTGGTGTGAGTGATTGTGTTAGTGGTGTATAGTATGGTAGTGTGTTAGCAGTGTGAGTGGTTTGTTCATAGTGTGTTAGTGGTGTGAGTGATTGTGTTAGTGGTGTATAGTATGGTAGTGTGTTAGCAGTGTGAGTGATTGTGTTCATAGTGTATAGTATGGTAGTGTATTGGAAGTGTATTAGCAGTGTGTGATTGTGAATAACGTGTGTTGGTGTGTGTTGGTAAGTGCGATTGTGTTAACAGTGGGTGTGTGATTGAAGCAAGTGTGCGTTTGTGCTGATGTGTGTGATTGTGTCCCTCTGTGAGTCGTTGTGTGCAGCTGTGTACTCCAAGTCGCTTGTTGTGTAGTTGTGTTTTGTGCTGTGTTTGTTGTGTGTAAAAGAAAAAATGTTTTGTAAATGTTGTGGTTTCACGCTTCACACACACCGGTGGGCTAAAGCAGGTGAACTATTTTGTCTTTAGTCAACGTGACCACTTTTTTGCTGATGGCCGTGTCGGGTGGTGGAGGGTTACGACACTTATAAATCAACGCCATCTAACCCAAAAAACGTTGATAATTATTAATATTGATCGCGAAAGCCGGCCACGTGTTAAACTGTACTGTTGTTGTGTTGTTGTGTGTACTGTTGTTGTGTGGACTGCAGTTACGTGTACAGTAGTTGTGTTTTGTAGGAGTGTTGTGTAGAGTTGTTGCGTACTGTAGTTGTGTAGGTTTGTGGACTGTTATTGTGTACTGCAGTTGTTGTGTATTGTGATGTTGTCCTGTGGTTGTGTTGCTCTGTGGTTGTGTTGCTCTGTGGTTGTGTTGATCTGTAGTTGTGTTGATATGTAGTTGTGTTTCTCTGTGGTTGTGTTTCTCTGTGGTTGTGTTGATCTGTAGTTGTGTTGCTCTGTGGTTGTGTTTCTCTGTGGTTGTGTTGATCTGTAGTTGTGTTGATATGTAGTTGTGTTGCTCTGTGGTTGTGTAGCTCTGTGGTTGTGTTGCTCTGGAGTTGTGTAGCTCTGTGGTTGTGTTTCTCTGTGGTTGTGTTGATCTGTAGTTGTGTTGATATGTATTGTGGTTGCTCTGTGTTGTGTTGATCTGTAGTTGTGTTTCTCTGTGGTTGTGTGTTCTCTGTGGTTGTGTTGATCTGTAAGTTGTGTAGCTCTGTAGTGTGTGGTTGCTCTGGTGGTTGTGTAGCTCTGTAGTTGTGTAGCTCTGTGGTTGTATTGCTCTGGAGTTGTCTGGAAAAAAATGAGGACGCGGATGCTCAATTTGGTCCGCCCGTAGCCTTCAACGTGGATCCAGATGTCACGTGACCGGGGCCCTCTCCCTCCTCCCAGCACCCCCCTCCCTCCTTCCGACCCCCCTCCCACTACACCCTCCCCCCTCTTCTTCTCCCCCCCCCCCCTCTTCTCCCCTCCTCTTCCCCCCCCTCCCACCCTTCTCCCCCTCCCCTCCCACCCTTGGCCCCTCCCACCACCTCTCTCTCCCCCACCCCCTCCCCCCTTCCCCCACCCCCTCCCCCTTCCCCACCCCCTCCCCCTTCCCCCACCCCCTTCCCCCTCCCTCCACTCCCGTGACCCGCCCCCACTTCCCACGTGACGAGTCGCCATGCTGCTACTGCTGCCCGCACTGCCCCTGCTGCTGCCCATGCTGCTGCTGCTGGCTCCGTGCGGAGTCGTGGCGAGCAGCAGCAGCAGGAGCAGCAGGAGGAGCAGCAGGAGGAACGCGCTGCTCATCCTCGGTACCAGCGGGGACCTGGGGCACGGGGAGAGCGGTGCGGGGCGCCTTGACGTCCCCCCCCGGGCTTGGCTCTTCTTCCTCTTACCTCTTCCTCCTCCTCCCTCCTCTCGACATTTATTGTGAAAATTCCGTCACAGTTCCTATGATTGCTTTTTCATTTCGATTTAAAGCTTTCGTGACTGCAGGGATTCATCTTCTTGGTTCTTTCGGTAAAGTCACGTATATATATAATATATATAAAAATAAAAATAATATTTTATTTTATTATCTTTTATTTTTATTATTTTATTACTTCCCTTCTACGTGACTTTACCGAAAGAACCAAGAAGATGCTTTTTCATTGCTTTCGTGGCTTTATTTTGGTGATTTCGAAAAGTGTATTGGTTTTGCCATGTTTGTGTTGTTGTAGTAACAGAGTTAGACTGATGGCCTTAATCTAAGTTGTCTTGTGGTTGTTGTTGTTGTTTGACTTGCATCCCACTGGGATTTTTGCACACAGCGTTGGGTGTGTACGGTGCTTTTTTCTGCAATATTTTGCTGTCTTTTCTTGGATTTTCTGTTTGAACTTAGTCACATATTCACTTTCAGATGTTTTCTTGTTCAAGTTTTAGTTTTTTTGTGTTTGTTGCGGTTGCATCCGATTCAAGAGCCGAATGGCTCACAGGGCTACATACCTAATACACGAACTTGAAACTTGAACTCTCGCGCAGCCGACGATGGCGGCTTCGAGCTGGGCGCCTACAACAACACGGCCATCGGCACGCCGCACCTGGACGCGCTGGCGACCCGCAGCCTTCGCTTCGGCCACGCGTTCACCAGCGTCAGCAGCTGCTCGCCCAGCCGCGCAGCGCTGCTCAGCGGCCTGCCGCAGGTGAGTGTGCCACGTGTGTGTGTGTCACTTGTGTGTCACGTGTGTGTCACTGTGTGTCTGTCACTTGTGTGTGTGTCACTTGTGTGTGTCACTTGTGTGTGTGTCACTTGTGTGTGTGTCTGTCTGTCACTTGTGTGTGTGTGTGTGTCACGTGTGTGTGTGTCACTTGTGTGTGTGTCACTTGTGTGTGTGTCACTTGTGTGTGTGTCACTTGTGTGTGTCACTTGTGTGTGTGTGTGTCACTGTGTGTGTGTGTCACTTGTGTGTGTGTGTGTTACTTGTGTGTGTGTGTCACTTGTGTGTGTGTGTGTCACTTGTGTGTGTGTCACTTGTGTGTGTGTGTGTGTCACTTGTGTGTGTCACTTGTGTGTGTGTGTCTGTGTATGCCACTTGTGTGTGTGTGTGTCACTTGTGTGTGTGTGTGTGTAACTTGTGTTCGTTCTTTGTGTGCGTGTCTGTCTCTTGTGTACGTTCTGTGTGTCTGTCACTTGTGTGTCTGTCTGTCCCGTGTGTCTGTCTGTCCCGTGTGTGTGTGTCACTTGTGTACGTTCTGTGTGTCGTGACTGCTCGGAGACGAACGAAGGCCGTGCTCTCTTTTGTGTCCAGCACCAGAATGGCATGTACGGCCTCCACCAAGACGTCCACCACTTCAACTCGTTTGAACAAGTGCGGAGCCTCCCTCTGCTGCTCAACCAGTCGGGCATTCGGACAGGTGAAGGAGGACCGCTGCCGAGATGGCACCGCTCTGCCCGCTGCCAGACACTTCCTCGTGTGAATGTAGGCAGCAGCAGCTGTGGAGACAGCCTTGCTTCTCCTGCAGCTGATTGCGAGAATGCTCACTTGCGCTGCTTGCTTCTGTCAACATTGACCCGTCCCTCGGCGGCGACTCCTCCGCTGACGCCCTCGTAGAAAGCCCCCTGATCCACCTGCTCCACGCCACTGGTCCAGAATGTACCTTCCTTCATGGGCACCTGTAGGCTAATCTGCTCTGCACGTGGGCCGAATTATTCCTCCTCGTGCCTCTCGATTCGAGAGTGAGTGAACGAGAACCACAAGCCCGTTTAAATCTTTGTCCACAAATTATTGCAACTGTTAATAAGTCGCCCTCCTCGTACGCTCCGGTTACCTCTTTTGTTGTTGCCTGACACCCGATTCGTAATCTTATCCACGGTGTCGTGACACATGCGTCTCCCTGGTGTCTGCAGTCGCGTGTACGGCGTGCTTTCTGAATCCAATGTGTGGTGGTGGTGGTGGTGTAACGTTGTGCGAGGTTCGTCCCCCTGTATGGCGAGAACGCGATGCCTTGTCAATGAATGCACCGTCAATCCCTGCTGCGAGTTGGAGACTGGACCAGTTTTTAAAGCTGAAGAGCAACCAATTGTGCAACAGCGGTCTCTTCAATAGGAATACTACTGTATGAGAGATTTCGATTTAAAGCTTCTTTCGTGACTGCAGGGATTCATCTTCTTGGTTCTTTCGGTAAAGTCACGTAGAAGGGAAATAATAAAATAATATAAATAAAACATGATAAAATACAATTCTCACGACGTTTCGGCCACAATGCAAGCAGCCGTCCTCAGGTGAAGAACAGGTCTGTTGGAAAGACAACAACTTCAGACGCTGTCTTTCCGACAGACCTGTTCTTCACCGCAAGCAGCCGTCCTCAGGTGAAGAACAGGTCTGTCGGAAAGACAGCGTCTGAAGTTGTCTTTCCGACAGACCTGTTCTTCACCTGAGGACGGCTGCTTGCGTTGTGGCCGAAACGTCGTGAGAATTGTATTTTATTATGTTTTATTATTATTTTATTATTTCCCTTCTACGTGACTTTACCGAAAGAACCAAGAAGATGTTTATGAACACTTGCCTCGATGCTAATTTGAGCAAGAGATCATTCAGCGGTCGGCAACAGTGTTTCATTTTTGCAGCCAAATGGATCATTGTTCTTCCTTCCTAGTTGTTCCACGAGGAGTGAGTACTCGGAAGCGTTGTGTACTCCCAGTGCAATCGCTTCTAGGTGTACTGTCCTTGGGATTGTGGAGGCTTCCCATGGAAGAGGTTGCTTTGACTGTGTGATGCCGCAGGTATTATCGGGAAGAAACACGTAGGACCCGAAGCCGTCTACCCTTTTGAGTTTTCATATACTGAAGAAAACAACTCGATCCTTCAGGTTGGACGGAACATTACGCGCATCAAACAGCTAGTGAGAGCTTTCCTGCGTATGGACGATGGCAGGTACCTGACAATCTTGTTCCTCCTAACCCTACGGCAACTTCCTTTGCCAGTGCACTTACACCGGCACACATTCGTATCTCACAGGGACCCGTGCATCTTACAGGGATACGTGTCTCTTATCCTAGGCCGTTCTTCCTGTACGTGGCCTTTCATGATCCACACCGTTGTGGCCATTCCCAGCCCCAGTTTGGATCTTTCTGCGAGAAATTTGGGAATGGAGAGCCTGGAATGGGGACAATCCCTGACTGGAAACCCCGTCACTATAATCCCGACGATGTGAAGGTACGCACACTCAATTATTAACACTTCACCTGAGAAGCTTACGTAGTAAATGTGAAACGGTTATGGGTTACGCTCTTCCACTCTACCTGCACTGGTGGAATTGACATGGCGTGCCCTTGTCTTTGCATGAGTTAGATAGTCCACCGCCGGACTATCTATTTGCTTAAACACGTTAATGATTAATCCTTGATCGTTTGTGCGTGGATTAAATATTGGCCGTTCTATAGGATGGGGGGGGTCAAGCGTACCTACGCAGGCGGGGGGGGGGGGGGGGGGGGTAAAAAGTACGCGTGCGTACAGGGAGGGGGGAAGGGGTCAAGTTTTGACAGATTTTTGCGTACGTACTAAATGGATGGCCCCTTATGTGGCTGATAGGCCACCGGATGATTAGCACGGCCGGATTTTGCTACAATCAGCCTGGCAGACTTGACAAAATGTAGGATTCGTTTGAAAACACAGTGAGGCTTTGCTGAATAAATAATAGAATATTTTATAATCAAAACCTGGGATGCTAATGGCTGAGATGACCAGGCCTCATGTTAATGTAGAAACTAAATTGGAGGTGATAAACATTCCCGGTTGATGTTTTATTTCAAAGTGAGGACGGCGAAGGTGGTGCATTGAGGTCCCCCTGTTGCCCTGTCCACTCAGGTGCCCTACTTCGTACCAGACACGCCCACAGCGCGCGCGGACCTCGCCGCACAGTACACGACCATCGGACGCTTGGACCAAGGTATCGCGTCCTAACGCGCCTCGAGGCTTCGCGACCGCAGCCTGTCCTCGGGGTGTCTTCGTTATTGATTCATCCTCCATCCTTGAAAGTACTCACTTTCCTACATATTAGATATTAAAGGGGTGGTGATGTGGCACAACGGCGGTGCGTTTATTGCTTTTTGCAAAAGTTCTAGGTTCGAATCCTGCAGGTCGCCCTGGTTAATACTGCCGTTGTATCAGCCATAAAATATGCGCCATCTGCTTTCCAGTGGACGCTCATGATTCTGTGATCAAAAATGTGTCCGATTAGAAAAATGTGCACGTTACAAAGTTGTGTTTATAAATATTCCGTGCTGGCATCGCAGTACAAAATTTTTAAAAGTAAAAAATATGACCCGCTAAATTTCTTAATTTGGAAACACATAGAAATCATTGATCTCGATTGGGAAAAGTTAGCAGGACCCTCTTTCAAAAGTCTTAAGACTCAGTGGGGCTTTCCTGGGTAAACAAGCATAATATATAAAAAGTCAAAGTAAATAGGTGTACACCGCATACACATTGACAAAATTGAGCGTTTTATTTAGCTGAAGAGCCAATTCAAAAGCCTGAACAAGGTGTACAGGATGGAAGCAAACAATACATACGCAAAAGGTGTCTTAAACAGCAAAACAAGGAATGCCACAATCCAGGCTTTTTGAGCTGCTTCCATTACAAGGTTGTGCAGAATGTAACCACAATGGTGATGTCAACCTAGCACGCAATGCAAGATAAAACTCCGACTAAACAAATGACACTTATATAGCATCTAACTGCAAGCCGTATCTCAACATGTTCTACACAGTGTGAAATAAGTTCTACAGACATAGGATAGGGAAACATGGGAGAGGAGAGAAAGCAATGCACAGCACGGTTCGGGATGAAGGAATTAGGGCCCAGCACCAAAAACAACAGCAAACATGAGCCCCAGGGGCAGGAACAAGTGAGCCCCAAGGCAAACCCTGGAGGGCTCGCAGTCAATTCACCAACGAGTTCCAGGGGCAGCTGGGGCAGCTGGGGCAGCTGGGGCAGCATTAATTAATCCTAGACGAGGCCCGGGCGAGATGGGAGGAACAAGGATGTGGAGGAGAGGCCAGGCAAGGCTCAGGAGATAGTGTGAGGGTTAGGCCAAGCAATGGACAGGGAAAAAAAAAACATGTCAGCGAAAAAAAAGATAGCGGTAGGGAGGCAGTGAAGATGACGAGAAAAAGTTTAAACCACATTTTAGCGTGTATCATATCCACAGTAAAAACATGGCCGGGTAGCTCAGCAGTAGAGCAAGCAGCTCGCAATGGGAAGATTGCGAGTTTAAATCCTGGTTGGGGTTGCCAATCATACTTCCGGGGTCAATACGAGTGCCATTTTCAGGCAAGTAAACAGTGGTTGTCCTGCGTAGACTGGCCGCCGCCACCATAGCAGTGCAGAATTTCCACCACTGTCTCAGGACTCTAAACAGTGTATGACCACCTCCTCTGCGCAATTGAGCAGGAAATCGCTGAATAAGGCGGCAGCTTGTGCAATAGACCGCTCGCCCTTGAGCAGATGTTCCTACGCGAAGGCCGACCCCCCGTGCCGTCCTTACTGCAGGCGTGGGGCTGGTGCTGGAGGAGCTGCGGAGCGCCGGCTACGCGGACGACACGCTCGTGCTCTACAGCTCCGACAACGGGATCCCTTTTCCCGGCGGCCGCACCAACCTGTACACGGGCGGTGTGGCCGAGCCGCTGCTCGTGTCCTCCCCGGAGCACCGCGAGCGCTGGGGCCACAGCAGCGAGGCCTACGTGAGCCTGCTGGGTACGCACAAGATGGCGCTTTCTCTCGCGCATGGCATTTGAATAATTCATAATCAACGTTTTTGGGTTTAGATCGCGTTATTTATAAATGTGTCGTAACCCTCCACCACCCGACACGGCCAATCAGTAAAAAAGTGTCACGTTGACAAAAGACAAATAGTTCACTGCTTTAGCCCACCGGTGTGTTGAAGCGTGAAACCACAACATTTACAATTTGAGTACGACGTTTCGCTGGTAATTGCATCCAGCTGGATGCAATTACCAGCGAAACGCGATCTAAACCCAAAAACGTTGATTATGAATAATATTGGTCGCGAAAGCCTACGTGTTAAACATTTGAATAGTAACGGACAAAACGTAAAGTGTGTCGATGGCATCAGGAGCTGTCCGATGAACACATTCACAATTGGGCGACTATCCATCTGTGAAGGAAATCGCCGCATGTGCCGTGCGTTCGAACGCGGCAGTGCTTGGGGGTGAGGAACCGCGGCGGGCTCAGAGGGGAAGTTGCGACTCGGACTGAGTTTCCGCAGAGAAAAATTAATCGTGAACGGACGTATACATTTGTGTTCCTCTTATCTTTTCTCCGTACCTCTTATTTGAGTAAATTACAAATAAAAAGTGTACAGGAAACGTCAATGGCACTGAAATTGGTGCTTAGCAGTTTGGTTTACCGGTGTGTTACAGATCACGATGTCGGCGCCATTCCACATTTTTGTGGCCCTGTTCATGCTCTTAATGAGAATGTGTCTCCAAACCCTTGCAGACATTACGCCGACGCTGCTGGAGTGGTTCTCGGTGCCTTATCCCGACTACGCCATGTTCAAGAAGGATGAGCCCGTAGTGCTGACAGGACGCTCGCTTCTTCCAGCTCTCCAACAAGAACCACCGTGGGACATTGCCTTTTCCAGCCAGAGCCACCACGAGGTCACGATGTACTACCCCATGCGGGCCCTGCGCCACGGCCACCTCCACCTGATCCACAACATGCACTTCCTCATGCCTTTCCCTGTGGACCAGGATCTGTACGTGTCCCCCACCTTCCTAGACCTGCTCAATCGCAGCATGCAGGGCCAGCCTACTCACTGGTACAAGAGCCTACGGGAGTTCTACTACCGTGAGCGCTGGGAGCTCTACGACACGCGCGCCGACCCGGCAGAGACTCGCAACCTGGCACACGACGCGGCCTACGCGGACACACTGCGCACCCTGCAGCAGCAGCTGCGGGCCTGGCAGTGGGCCACTTACGACCCTTGGGTGTGCGCGCCAGATGGCGTCCTAGAGGCACAGGGACAGTACAAGCAGCATCCGCAGTGTCTGCCACTACACAACCTACTGTGATGGCTGGCCAGCAACAACTGTAAAAAACATGACGCTTTTATATGTTGTTGTCGAGGGGACTGATGAGATTGGATGTTAGCTATTAAGAGAACGTGATGATTTGTGTCAATTGGGATTTTTTTTTTACGACTTGAAAATGAAGAGTTATAATCCGAGTGATTCCCAGCCATGGATATCAGAGTGATATCTGAACTGGTCATGGGGCCTCATCACCAACCCGCATTGACCAGCGTGGCCAAGTATGGTCAAACATCCACTCGACCACCACAGCGTGGGGAGGCCTTTATCCAGCTTTGGATTGACAATGATCTGTAAATTATAGATGAGTGTGCATCCCTCGGAAAATTGCTGAAGGCAGACCAGGACCAAAATGGTGATGAGCAATTCAGAGCAGGTTGGAGTGCTCTTTGAAACTGAGAAACAGCCATGGTTGATAAGTTGAGTAGCTGATGGCTGGTCCATGATTTAGCGCTTATCCAGAATCATCATTGACTTGTGGTTTTGAAATTCAAGTGGTGCACTTAAGTGGTTTGGTATCGCGATTGTTGGGGGTGCACTTTGATAAACCTGTTTAAAGTGTTGCATCACGTCTCCGCCGTCATTCAACAACATTCCACAAGCATCTCAATCACTCGAGCAGTCAAAGGTTGAAATAAACCTGACTCGCGCATTCAGTAACTTTAATTACAAGTCTTGGCACCTGATAAAACAAACATTAAATGAAATATTAACTGTTGAAGTCGGCAAGAACATTAGGTCAGTCCTGAGCCTGGGCAGACAAAACAACGCATTCACTCTGCCGCTGCCCGCATTACAAACTCGTCCTTAAATTGCACAAGGTTCTAATTATGCCCTGAAGAGTTTCCCCAAAGAGATGGTCCCTTTCAGGAATAACAGTACTGTACAGCATGGGTAAATTCAAACATTTCAATGTAATATGAAATACATGGCAACGTTGGCCTCTATGCCCAAGTGAGGAGCAGCTAGAAAGTAAAGTTAATTCCCAAACCCAATGAAATAGAATGGTCACCTCCGAAATGTGAACAGGGAGACTGTCAATCCTTATCAATAATAACCTGAGCTGACCTTCAAACTGGTGACAGCCCACGGATAAACCTTGACTTGTAGAGAGCAAACCAATGCTCACTTTGTAACCGGCTTTTCCACTGGAAACATCTGCCTCGCGTCTTATGTCTCACAATTTTGCAAGTCCACTTTGCTCGGGTAATCCCCATAGGACTTGCGAATCAGCTGTGGGTTATCTTTTTCCCGTGGCGATTGGTCCCATTGGACGTGCATGCACACCCCCATTCAGCCACCCATCCCCTCCCCATATTAGTAAAATGTACAATGAAAGCCAGTACCAAGTTAATAGGGACTCGCAACAAAAATGTCAGCTGTTCATTGTAAAATGAGAAGCGTTGTGAGCTCATAACCTAAGAAACCGTGCGATGAGAGGGTACAGGGTTCGCGGGATTCGCTGGGGGCCCTACTGCGACATGCCAGCGCTGCCCAGGTCACGCGAGAAGGGTGGCGCTTGGTACGAGTCCGAGTCCGGGAGTTGTGCAGCGGCGGGGCTGGGGTCCGTGTACTCTTCTCCAAAGTGGGCGCCCAAGCGGTACTTCTGGAAGACGAAGATCGTGAGCCCGACCTGGACACAATCAAGTACACAATTGGGTTGGGCTATGCTTTTCAAGCCAACATCTACATGTAATTTTGCAGAAGCCTGGCTAAAAGCACGCAACCTATTGAAAGCAGGCCACACGGCTGGGCGAGAATCTGGGTTGAGCCCACAGGATGGTGAACATGCCGGCCTAATTTTATGCATCATGGGAACATCGGCTGCTCTGTGTATGAACTTCTTTCGCACCACACATAGCCAACCGTGCTAATCGGATGTGCAGGGGAAGAACAAACTAAAACTAATTCTAGATTTGAAGCTTTCGTGACTGCAAGGATTCACACTCTTAGGTTTATTCGGTAAAGTCACGTAGGTAAAAAATATGATTATAATTAATAAAAGTAATAGAAATATTATTTTATTTCTATTATTACTTTTATTAATTTTATTTTTTACCTACGTGACTTTACCGAAAAAACCTAAGAGTATGAAACTAAAACTACCCCATGCGTGTGGTTGGTGCACGGGGCAGGTGGAGTGGGGTTGGCATTACCCAGGTCGGGATGGAGAAGAAGGAGAAGGCAATGGCAGCACGAGCGCTCCCCCCCACAATGTCCATCCAGGATGCGAAGGCGGTCTTGCTCCATTGGTTCGTCAGGAAACAGAAGCAGACGAACCACAAGAATGCCCAGAGCCCTGCAGCATGGGTCACACGGCACAGCTGTCGTAGCACTCGGCGCAAAAGCGTGCAAAACACATTCCTGCGGAGGGAGCTGGTAGGAACGTCGGGTTGCTCGGTCAATGGCCAGGGTCAACGGCGGCGTGGTGTATTCTGCAAATATGCCCGACTGTGAGGGCGGGCACAAGCCGGCGTGAGTAGGTTAAACGTTGAGTTTTATCAGGGCACCACGGGGTGACCAGCCCCTCCCCACCCAGCCCCACCCCTCCCACCCAGCCCCACCCCTCCCACCCAGCTCCACCCAGCCCCACCCAGCCCCACCCTCCCCACCCAGCCCCACCCAGCCCCACCCTCCCCACCCACCCAGCCCCACCCTCCCC
This sequence comes from Lethenteron reissneri, assembly GCF_015708825.2. Taxonomy (NCBI): domain Eukaryota; kingdom Metazoa; phylum Chordata; class Hyperoartia; order Petromyzontiformes; family Petromyzontidae; genus Lethenteron; species Lethenteron reissneri. Next base: position 7,131,051 of record NC_083781.1, read on the forward strand.
ACCCACCCAGCCCCTCCCTGCACGACGGACACAATAATCCCCTGGGGGCTGGTGTAACCAGGAGGTTCCCACCAGTATAATATAGAACCCATAGGAGCGGGCACACACAGGTGGTGCCGCTTGGCAGACTAAGTGTGAATGAGGTCCCAACCTCGCGGTTCCCAAATATGATTTGACAAGTGGTGATTCATGACTCCCATACTGCCGAGTGTGCTACACCTCGGCTCCAGCCTTTGGAGGATAATGCTACTTCCTTCACCCTTAAAATCACTGAGAAGTGTGGCATTGCCAAGTGCAACCCCTCGGCCTCCCTGAGCCTCAGATGCTCGGGTTGAAGGACACCAAACCCAGAAATATGTTTCAATCGGGACAACTCCAGTATTATGTAAACCCAGACATGATGAGTGCATCCGGGATTGTTCATTCCTGCCACCGGAAACACGCATCGATCGATCCGCAAATACGAAGGAGACATCACAGCGATACACTCCGCTGCTCCTGACGCGGTTATCTGCTTTGACCACCTGGAATGTGAAATTGTAGTTGTTGCTCCACATCTACATCAGCCGTACGAAAGAAGAAGACCAGACGCCAATTCGTGGCTCAAACCCGGACACGTTGGCAAAGCCTGACTCGTCACCCTGGCTCTCACCAGAGAGGCCCAGTTCTCCTAGCACCGCGACCTTGCGGTGCTGCACGCTGCTGATGTCGGCGAAGCGCAAGTCGAGCACGAGGAAGGCGAGGGCCGAGACGGCCGAGAGGATGGCCGTGGCGGTGGCCAGGCCGCACGCGTGCTCATTGGCGTTGTAGACGCAGTGCAGCGTGGAGCTTAAAGGGTGGTTGATGTGGCCCTCGCCCACGATGCAGCCAAACACCACGATGGCAAACACCTGCAGGGCACACAGGGGCTGTAAGGGCCGCGTTCACACACGGAATGTATGGCTCCTGTGCAATAACGACCCTCAATATATTTTCATGTTTCTGCAAATTAAGTTTTATTTTACTCTGATTTTAAAAGTAATTTGCCTGAACCAACTTTTGTTTCAGGAAATGTATTTTATTTAACGTTGATTTATGTTTGTGCACTGTTTTGGATGTATCTTGTAACGCAGTTGTTTTATTTGATTTCTGTTTGCTTCATTGTTGGCCCTATTCTTATGTTGTTGGGTTTTTAATGTCTCGGACCCAGACCATACTTCTAAATGAAACTCCCTCCTGCTCTCTTGAGTTCCCTCTCACCTGATTACACGAAATAAACTTGAAACAATTCTAGATTTGAAGCTTTCGTGACTGCAAGGATTCATACTCTTGGGTTTTCGGTAAAGTCACGTAGGTAAAAAATAAAATTAATAAAAGTAAAATAAAAAATCACGACGTTTCGGAGGCAACACAAGCTTCCGTCTTCAGGTGGAACCGTCACAGCACGATTGCTGTATCAAGTAAAGAGAAATTCCAAGAGACCCGACCTTGTATCGTGGCATCTCTTGAGGAAGGCCAGCCAGCGTCTCGAGAAGCTGTGACTTCTTGTATACCCTCTACGGGGAGGAATTTCACCTATCTGTTAGAGTTTTTAACAGACGAGACAAGAAGTCACAGCTTCTCGAGACGCTGGCCTTCCTCAAGAGATGCTGCGATACAAGGTCGGGTCTCTTGGAATTTCTCTTTACTTGATACAGCAAGCGTGCTGTGACGGTTCCACCTGAAGACGGAAGCTTGTGTTGCCTCCGAAACGTCGTGATTTTTATTTTACTTTTATTAATTTAAATTTTATTTTTTACCTACGTGACTTTACCGAAAACCTAAGAGTAGAAAACTTGAAACATTCAGGAGCGCAATGGATAAGACGTTCGGTCACATTACAGGGTAGCTACAGTTTCCGGGATGGACTTAATAACGTGGTTTACAGGACGTGAAGAGGCAATAAGGGTTGGGGGGATCACTAAGGGTTGGGGTAAAGCCACGGGCTCTGAAACGTTCCAAGCCGCCACACTTGAGGAAATATCGCAAATGAAATTCGATGAGAAATGACGAGCGGAAGAGGGATAATCTCTGTGGCTGTACGATGATATAAGACCGCATTTTTTTGGACACAATGTTAAAAAAATACAATTAACTTTGGGTCGGCGTTTATGTTGAGGATTCTGAGTTTATGGGTTAGGGCTTACGGTTTGGGTATATAGGTTAAGGTGTAGACTTTGCGTTTCTGGTTAGGACTACAGTTGAAGGACCATACTCTTTGGTTCTTTCGGTAAAGTCACGTATTTTTTATTTTTGTTTATTTTGTTTTATTTCTACCTACGTGACTTTACCGAAAGAACCAAAGAGTATGGATTCCTGCAGTCACGAAAGCTTCAAATCAAGGTTTAGGGACCAGTTTGTACCTAAGACTGCTGCAACTGCCCCCTCTGTAGAAGAGTAATTTCAGTGTAAGCCTCATGTTTTCTTTTTGGTTTCCGGACGAATTTCCATTTATCCCAACTGACCAGCTCCCGCAGCGTTGTGATGGGCTGCGTTGAATATTAGCATCGGGTGGAATCCGTCACGCGGAGTCGAATTCACAACGACTGTTGTTGTTATGATAAAAATCTCCCGTCGCGTTTGGCAGTGGTTTCTGAACCAGCATTCGGCAGGACGCACCCTGGCCTTAAACATAAAAACAGATATACACATCGGCGACGCTTCAGGGAAACGGTACCTTGTGAATTGTACATAGGCCTGAGAATAAGAGTTGGAGACTAACCACCCCCAATTGCATTGTCAGCACTCAACAACAAACACTCACTACTCACCCAAACCTTCACCAACTCGCTCACCCAGCCCGACTGCAGTCTACACCACGAGGCCTGCTGTGAAGTTACAATATCTCTATGCAAGGCCGTAATTATAATTTGTAATACGTATAACCCGTAAAAACAAAGTTTTTCACTATAAATCCTTTATATGCGTGGCGGCTAGAGTCCTCTCGTCCTCTGGCTTGAGATGGCTGCCACCTATGGGTCAGATGATTGTCTGCCAGTATTAAGCAATTGGTAATTAAATATTTAATTTGTTTTCCCTAAACAGTGTAACATTTTGGAAAACATTTTTTCACGAACATTAATTGTCTCGCACAACGAGTCTGTGTGCAAAATGTCAGCTCGATTGGATCACGGAAAGTGGGCTAAAAAACGACCGAAAGATTTGCACGGTCGTAAGCAAGCAAGCAAGCGAACTTAATATAAAGGATTTAAAAATCAAATATTCTCAAAATGTCCCCCCAATATATTGCTATCAAAAATATTTAAAATAATAATTGCGATGCTATGTAAATAATAACAATTTGCTAAACCTTGGCCACAATATCTGGACTTGTCTTCATAAAACAATGCCTAGATTTATGTTTATATGATGGTGGTTATGGTTGTACTTTATGAATCCCTAATCTCTGCCATTACATACAATGAAACAAGAAAAGGTAAAATAAAGTAAAAACAGAGCAATGTCATACAATACACTATAAGATATTATTGTGAAAAAAAAATACATAAATCCATCCCATGTGGTAGTGAATTTTTTAATATTTTAGGCAGAAAATTACTTTTCAAATTAACATTTTTTTTCTGGGATTGGGACCCCCAGAACCCCTGGAAGATTTGGTGCCCCCCAATGTTGACTCCATGGCTACGGCCTTGTCTCTATGGCCTCCCTATTTAAAGTTCCACGAAGAGCCCATTGCTCAAGCCGTCGTCAATTGTATATAGAGGTTTCCTCTTAGACCGCCCTGTGATTGAGTTGTCTTATTGGAGTCCATGGCAGAACGCATTCGCTGCATCCGAACAGCTAAGGGCCTCACCCACCAACACCAGCTCAATCACCCGGCGTGATCAACACCAGAATCACTCAGCTCCTCCAACACCCACTCACCTGACTCCTCACTCACCCCCTGCCTCACTCACCGTGCTGCAGATGCTCAGAATCGTCGTGGGACGTTTCACAAAAGCGACAAAATCAAAGTTGCTCCCCGCAGGCCCGGCACCATAGGCTCCCTCCATGGCTGCAGTCACCTGGTGACGTCACGGTGACCTCAGCAGGTGCGGCTCCCCTCCACGTGTTCCACCCCATTTCCTACCCCACCCACCCCCCTTCCTACCACACTTCCTACCCCACCCCCCTTCCTCCCCCACCCTCCCCCCCTTCCCCCACCCTCCTACCCCCCCTCCCTACCCCACCCCCCTTCCTCCCCCACCCTCCCCCCCTTCCTCTCCCACCCTCCCCCCCTTCCTACCCCACCCTTCCTACCCCCCCCCCTTCCTACCCCACCCCCTCCTCCCCCAGCCCCCTCCCTACCCCACCCCCTTCCTCTTCCAGCCCCCCTCCCTACCCCACCCCCCTTCCTATCCCACCCCCACTCCTCCCCCAGCCCCCTCCCTACCCCACCCCCTTCCTCCCCCAGCCCCCCTCCCTACCCCACCCCCCTTCCTACCCCACCCCCTTCCTCCCCCACCCCCCCTTCCTACCCCACCCCCCCTTCCTACCCCACCCCCTCCTCCCTCCCCCCTTCCTACCCCACCCCCCTTCCTCCCCCACCCCCTCCTCCCTCCCCCCTTCCTACCCCACCCCCCTTCCTACCCCACCCCCCTTCCTCCCCCACCCCCTCCTCCCTCCCCCTTCCTACCCCACCCCCCTTCCTACCCCACCCCCCTTCCTCCCCCACCCCTCCTCCCTCCCCCCTTCCTACCCCACCCCCCTTCCTACCCCACCCCCCTTCCTCCCCCACCCCCTCCTCCCTCCCCCTTCCTACCCCACCCCCCCTTCCTACCCCACCCCCCTTCCTCCCCATCCCCTTCCTACCCCACCCCCACCTCCCTTCCTCCCCCACCCCCCTTCCTACCCCACCCCCCTTCCTCCCCCATCCCCTTCCTACCCCACCCCCACCTCCCTTCCTACCCCACCCCCTTCCTCCCCCACCCCCTCCTCCCTCCCCCCTTCCTACCCCACCCCCCTTCCTACCCCACCCCCCTTCCTCCCCCACCCCCCCTTCCTCCCCCACCCCCCTCCTCCCTCCCCCACCCCCTCCTCCCTCCCCCCTTCCTACCCCACCCCCCTTCCTACCCCACCCCCCTTCCTCCCCCACCCCCTCCTCCCTCCCCCCTTCCTACCCCACCCCCCTTCCTACCCCACCCCCCTTCCTACCCCACCCCCCTTCCTCCCCCCCCCCTTCCTACCCCACCCCCCTTCCTACCCCACCCCCCTTCCTACCCCACCCCCCTTCCTACCCCCACCCCCCTTCCTACCCCACCCCCCCTTCCTACCCCACCCCCCTTCCTACCCCCATCCCCTTCCTACCCCACCCCCACCTCCCTTCCTCCCCCACCCCCCTTCCTACCCCACCCCCCTTCCTACCCCACCCCACCTCCCTTCCTCCCCCACCCCCCTTCCTACCCCACCCCCCTTCCTACCCCACCCCCCTTCCTCCCCCACCTCCCTTCCTCCCCCACCCCCACCTCCCTTCCTCCCCCACCCCCACCTCCTCCCCCACCCCCCCTTCCTACCCCCACCCCCCTTCCTCCCCCACCCCCCTTCCTCCCCCACCCCCTCCTCCCTCCCCCCTTCCTACCCCACCCCCCTTCCTCCCCCATCCCCCTTCCTACCCCCACCCCCCTTCCTCCCCCATCCCCTTCCTACCCCACCCCCACCTCCCTTCCTCCCCCACCCCCCTTCCTCCCCCACCCCCTCCTCCCTCCCCCCTTCCTACCCCACCCCCCTTCCTACCCCACCCCCCTTCCTCCCCCATCCCCTTCCTACCCCACCCCCACCTCCCTTCCTCCCCCACCCCCCTCCCTACCCTCCTTCCTCCCCCACCCCCCTTCCTCCCCCACCCCCCTCCTCCCCCACCCCACTCCTCCCCCACCTCCCTTCCTCCCCCACCCCCCTTTCATCACACGTCGTCACAAAAAGTCAGACCTCCACTCAAAGCTCTGCCCCCCCCCCCCAAAATAAAACATGCTTCCAATTGCTTTAAACTATTGTCATTGTAGTGCAGATTTAATGTGTCGCTACACTGATGTTGTAAGATACATTTATTAAAAAGTCTATTTAATCAAGTAGAACGTGTTGTCTATATTTATTTAAAGTTGCGCATTTTCATGTGACGTCACATTTCTCAAAACCCCCCCTCCTCGTCACACATCGTCACAAATGCCTGACCCCACCCCACCCCCTCCTAGGTGCGTGACGTCATTTATGGGCGTCCCCCAAGTGCGAGTGCAACAATTCCGCAGACACACTGCACGTGCAAACCTGCCCAGTAGCCTTGTACTGAATGCTGCTGAAACTCCGCACTCCTGGGAGAATGGCCGCGTGGCTGATGGGATGTGTAAACATGGTTTTAGTGTCGCGGGACCAACAGCAGCATGTCCATCACACAACCGTGCAGAGCACACAGCACGAAGGGCTTTGGACGATGGCATCACGCGATCTTGTTGTGCTCAACATGTCGCATGCCGGTTTCATCATTGTCAGGACTCATCCTCGCAGTACAGCCATAATCGCTCACTGCACCTGGGCACAGATCAGGCACAGCCGAAGTGGGGGGGGGTGGTGGGCAGACTGCGGCATGCATACCGTGCAGGAGAAATGTCTTGTGCAGGGGACATTGCGGAAACAAACCACACAGATATATACATTGAAGCCGAACAGTGCGGTGACGAGACGCGTGGGCAAGTCATCTCTCTGGGTATTACACACAGACACACACAATTCCATCACCCCATATCACACACACACACACACCATGCCGTGACCCAATATGATACACACACCATGCCGTTACTCCAGATCATACACACACACACAATACTGTCACCCCATATCATAAACACAAACCATACCGTCACCTAATATCATACACACACACACACCATGCCATCGCCTTAATTACTCGCAGCTCTTCGTGCTCACGCCCCCCTCACATTCCCCACTTAAACACGAGCTGTAGTCACATGCTCAGCTGGACGTCGTGTGCTCCTGTTTGCCGCCGATTTGAGAATCGCTTTCGCTGCCACCGCCCGGCAAGCCTCCCGTCACCACGCAAGGGCACCACACTCCTATTTTTATTTATTAGGAAAATGACAATTCCATGACATAAAACAGGTGATATTAACACAATTTCAGGTACAATATTCCCTAATTTGGTTTCCGAGGGACAAAGAATGGTCCTCCCTCCTCACTCCACACGCTCGGCATTAAAATTTTAATTACAGGGCCGCTAAGCACCCAGGGGTAGCCACCGTCGCTCTAGGGTATCCGACCGGACCGAATTGCCACCGTGGCTCCCGGAAAGACATCACCACGGTCGGCGCCAACGACACGGATCGCACCATCAGCACCGACACCGTCAGCGACAGCAACGACACCGCCCGCACCGTCAGCACCGACCGCACCGTCAGCACAGTCCGTACTGATACCATCAGCACCGAGTGGAGTAACAGCTCGCATGGTGGTCCCGGGACAAATAGAAGCGTGTGCGGGTCCTGCTCGCACAACAAGTCGTTGTGTGGTTGGTTAGGGGTATCACTGTGTGGTTATTGTGTGGTTGGGTAGGGGTATCACTGTGTGTTAATTGTGTTGGGTAGTGGTATAACGGTGTGATTGTTGTGTAGTTGAGTAGGGGTATCACTGTGTGGTTATTGTGTGGTTGGGTAGGGGTATCACTGTGGTAATTGTGTTGGGTAGGGGTATAACGGTGTGGTTGTTGTGTAGTTGAGTAGGGGTATCACTGTGTGGTTATTGTGTGGTTGGGTAGGGGTATAACGGTGTGGTTGTTGTGTGGTTGGGTAGGGGTATAACTGTGTGGTAATTGTGTGGTTGGGTAGGGGTATCACCATGTGGTCACTCTGCTGTGGCCACTGTGGTGGTCACTGTGGTTGTCACTGTGTGATCGCTTTGTGGCAGTCAATGTGTGGTGGTCTCTGTGTGGTTGTCAATGTGGTGGTCTCTCTGTGGTTGTCAATGTGGTGGTCTCTGTGTGGTTGTCACTGTGGTGGTCTCTGTGTGGTTGTCAATGTGGTGGTCACTGTGTGGTTGTCAATGTGGTGGTCTCTGTGTGGTTGTCAATGTGGTGGTCACCGTGTTATGATCACTGTGTAGCGGTCACTCTGTGGTGGCCACTGCCACGCGCCGCACCGTCTTCGGGAGCAGGCAGAGCGCGTGGCCGAGCAGTGCGAACCCCAGCGTCACCACGTGCATCACGAAGTAGACGGAGCGCCAGTAGCGGACGGTCTCCTCGTAGCTCAGCAGGATGAAGCCCATGCACATGTAGTCGAACGCGCGCATCTTCAGGAACCAGTGAACCCAGTCGAAGAGCGGCGTGCGCGAGGGGGGCAGGCGGTCCCGTACCGCGCGCTCCATGGACGTCTCGGCCGCCAGGCACAGCGGGATGGTGAGGAAGCTCAGGTAGTAGCCGGGATGGATCCCGTGCCAGAACGCGCTGATCAGCATCGTAACCGCGCTCCTGCACGCGGGCACAGGCAAAGCCACGTGGCATCAGTTGCGTTGAACCTCAACCCACGTTCCAGACCACAACTGCGATGCTCTTGTTCATCAACGCAGATGCACGTTACCGAACCCGTGACCCGTCATGGGCTATGGCCGCCATTGCATCTTGAGATATTTCATTTTCGACGCGATACAAAGTGACGCTGCCCAGTAATGACTACAATAATTAAAGCAGAAGAAGGTAGTGGGGACACGTTAATAAGATGAACGCAAAGATGTGTGAAATAAACTCGGTTGAGTGTAATTTACCTCCATAAAGACAGGCGAAGCCAGTCTTTTCATTCACAATTGCCACGCTGCCATATGGATACAGAGGGCGTATTGCACTCTCTACGACAAATACACTAAAACCCGATTTGAAGCTTTCGTGACTGCAAGGATTCATACTCTTAGGTTTTTCGGTAAAGTCACGTAGGTAAAAAATTAAAATTAATAAAAGTAAAATAAAAAATCACGACGTTTCGGAAAGTCTTTACTTGATACAGCTATCGTGCTGTGACGGTTCCAAGTAAGTTCTTTACTTGATACAGCAGTCGTGCTGTGACGGTTCCACCTGAAGACGGAAGCTTGTGTTGCCTCCGAAACGTCGGGATTTTTTATTTTACTTTCATTAATTTTCATTTTATTTTTTATCTACGTGACTTTACCGAAAAAACCTAAGCGTACACTAAAACCCGGTTTTCCCAGCGTTATTCTGCATTGCCGATAACTCCAGTGCAATGCTGCGTCGCCGGCGCTGCGGCCTACGCAACGCAGACGACGACACCTCGCCTGCGACGACTGCCTTTCGGCATTTTTCATGTAAAGTGAAGGACGCGCGTGCCGGACACGCACCGTAGGATGTACGATTTGAACGGGGCCTTCTTGTAGATGTACTGAGCCAGCCACCACTGCACCGTCATGTTCCAGTAGCGCATGCCGTCCTTCACGCGCACGCAGAAGTCCGTGCTGTAGTAGTCGATGTTCTTGATGCTCTCGTAGTCGTATTCCACGGTGCGGCTCTCCTGCTCATCACTGAGGAGACAGGCCAAAAAGGCAGTGAATCTTGCTGCTCAAAGGAACATCAGAGGAACGTCAAAGGAGCACCTTCTCCTGTATACAGCCCTGAGCCAGTGGTGGAAATTCCACATTCCTATGGCAGGGGTGAGTCTATACGTAGGGCAACCACTGCTGACTTTCCGACAAAGTGATGCCTTGACTTAAAACTTTCGTGACTGCAAGAATTAATATTCTTTGGGTCTTTCGGTAAAGTCACGTCATCAGGAGAAAAAAAGATGACTGCTTGCGTTGCGATCGAAACGGCGTAGCTTTTTGTTATTTTCTTTGAACCTATCTACGTGACTTTACCGAAAGACCCAAAGAATATAAAGTGATACCTATTTTATCAATCCCGCGGTGATTACAATGTATAAAAATGGCGTGCAAATGTGTTGAGGCTAATAGAATGACAAGATGGAATGAACAACACTGGATGTATGCGAAAGGCAGTACAAACCAGTGGTACAAATGAGACAACTGGGAAGGGAATTCTCGTGACTGCTTCGTGAAAAATGATCGATTCTCAAGGGGGTGAGTCCTTAAGATCGTACTCATGAGCCACAGATCACACATGGCTACAGCAATCGGTCTTGAGTCCACGGGCCAGAGCAGAAATCGGCACCACCTACAATCGCAAAGCTTGAGTTGTACCGATTTATTTAAACGGCCTATAAGAGTGAATTATTTGATAACCACTCAATTCAAGTGGTTATCACATAATTCACCATCATTGGCCACAATGAAATTTCAACGACTAAAGTTGCGCCACCGCAGGTGGCAGCGACAAGTGGACTATCGAATAATAATGAATTCTATTTATACAGCACTTTTCCCACGTTCAAAGCACTGAACAGTAAAGCACTGGTCTGAATTCATAGACTGTCCCGCTTCTACTGCCCTGCCACCTTCCCCCGGTGCTCACAGGGGCTCCTCGTTCCCTATTCCCCGACTACCAGATCCCACTGGGTCTCGATCGATGCGCGCCGTCACCTGGACTTGAGAACCCACTGCATTGTGGGGCCCCCTCCCGAGCGTGCCTTGGCCTCGCGCGGGTAGGCCCCGAGCCCCGCGGCCATGCAGGTGCACTCCGCCAGGATCCAGGCCACGTAGAACCGCATGCGGAAAATAAAAAACATCGGCACCATGAAGAACAGGCGGTAGGGGAGGCCGCGCTCGTAGAAGTCGTCCTGCCGCGCCTCGTCCAGGTTGAAGAAGGCCGAGGCAAGGAGGAAGAACGCCCCGAGCATGGGCACGTGCTTCAGCCGTAGCAGCATGGGCTTCCAGCTGGGCACATGCGCTCCTTGCTGCTCCTGCACCCAGTCGTGGTACGTGCGAAACCGGTAGAAGGGACCTGCAGCAGCAAAGAAGGAGTGCAGCCGTTAGGGCCCTGCAGGGCTCCTGGGATTCGCGTTGCACGACAGCGCAAGTGATCCGCACCGCAGCGCACCACACTATGGGGCAACGTACCACAGTGCATCGCACTACAGAACCTACGTGAGAGCGCACCCCACGACGAGAATGGCTGAGAAGCCGAGTAACCACTCAGAGGGATAGTGGTAGAGCAGTGGAGAAGGTATAGTGGTAAAGCAGTCGAGAAGTTATTGTGGTAAAGCAGTTGATAAGCTAAAAGCACATTGTAAGATTTGAAGTTGTGGAATGATATCGAGCCAATACAAACAGCAAGTAAGATTAAAAAGACTCAAAGTGAGGGCTGCAGAATACATCTTGAAGGAAAGAGAGAAGACAGATTTGCCGACTGGAGAAGGGAAGGCATTACACTTTAGAGAGGGAAAAGAAGTTAACATTGACCCGAACTGTGCTTCAAGGTCATCTGCCCTGGATGACACAAGCTAAGAACAACAAGTCCATGATTCATTTTCTTAGGTTTTTTCGGTTAAGTCACGTAAGTAAAACATCAAAAAAAGAATAATAATAATATAAAATTTATTTTGATGTTTTACTTACGTGACTTAACCGAAAAAACCTAAGAATATGAATCTTTGCAGTCATGAAAGCTTCAAATCTAGAATCCATGATTCATTATCGCGGCGAAGACGCGTCTTTTTACTTCGGAAGTTCAACAAAGGAGGACGAAATAATCGTTCGACACGTCGTCAAGACCCGACCACACCCGGCAAGTCACACGCTGCATCAACCACCTGGCTGCTGTATCATCACCCATCATCAAGCTGCTGTCTGCAATGTATGAGAGACAGTGTGTGTGTGTGTGTGTGCAACGACTGCACATTCGCCAGCACAGGAGATTCCGACACGTCCATTGTGTCACCTTCTCAATGCCAGCGCAATATTAACCGGGCTTCGTATCATGAAGGCCGATTGCCTTTGTCGTGTTGTTTGCCTCATCATGGCCATCATAGCATGCACTGGGTGCAGCCTTATTAGCCTAAATTCTGAGTTAAGTCATTGATTGATTTCGTTTTAATTAGATTTTTAACAAACAAGAGACTAGTTTGTACTAATGTGAATTAATCATACCACAGACAAACCAAACATTAAAACAAATGACAGATTCCAGAACGACAATTGCACACTGCACTACAGCACTCCACTCTGCACAATAATCTCCGTGCTGGACGGTGCACTCGGACGTGGGTGGTGCCGTTACCCGTCATGAAGCCGATGTAGCAGTAGGCATAGCAGAAGGTCTCCACAAGGCTGGGCTCGGACACAAGGTCTCTGGTCGAAATTTTGCCGTCTTTCGAGTCCCCTTTCTTCGTACCAAAATGGAACTCGTTGATTTCATTGGCCAGACTTACCAACTGTAAAAAAAAAAAAGCGAAAAAACATGCCGATCGCAAAATGTGTCAATGTACTACCCATAACACAGGTGGAGCTGCCATCAATGTTACAGCCATAACATAGATGAACCTGCCATCAATGTAATAGCCATAACACAGATGAACCTGCCATCAATGTAATAGCCACAACACAGATGAACCTGCCATCAATGTAATAGCCATAACACAGATGAGCCTGCCATCAATGTATCAGCCACAATATAAGTGAACCTGCCATCAATGTAATAGCCATAACACAGATGAGCCTGCCATCAATGTATCAGCCATAACACAGATGAACCTGCCATCAATGTTACAGCCACCGCACAGGTGAACCTGTCATCAATGTACCAGCCACAATATAAGTGAACTTGTAAACGAAGGTGAAAGTCCACAGTGAATTGCTGCCCACTTTAGTGGACGTTGAAAGGTTCCGTGACGTCACTCGAAGAAGGAGGCCATTGTGTTCTGACATGGCCCAAATAAACAAAACTCGCAAATTACTGAATTGGGAATCATGTAGCAACTGTGGCTCTAATATAAAAGGTTAGGAGGACCCGACTGAAAAAGAGTTTTGAGACTCAGTAAGGCTTTCTGGGTACTCGAACGTATTAATAAAAAGAAACACAACTTTTATTTCGATTTAAAGCTTTCGTGACTGCAGGGATTCATCTTCTTGGTTCTTTCGGTAAAGTCACGTAGAAGGGAAATAATAAAATAATAAAAATAAAACATAATAAAAAAATAAACACAACTGCATTCAGGAAGGCAACAGGGCACCGTCATTGGTTGGGGGCTGGATGTGTAACGACGCATCTTTAAGTGAACAAAACTACACAAGACACACAGAAAGAAACTTAGACATGTAATTGACGTAAAACAATTTGACAAATAAGACTTTATTCTAGAATCGAATGATGGCCCTCAAACAATCGTGATGACTCATTACACCGTGTGCAGTGTGAACAGTCATTCCAGCTGATAGATTAAATTACGTCGGCTCTGAGAATGCACTCTCAGACAAACCCACATGGGCACAATGAGGCGCTGCACAGGACAACATAGCACTTTGTAAACCGCGTGCCATTAGAGCAGTCTTACCTTGAGGGTGAGCAGTAACTGTATTGCATTAGCGTACGGTGGAGGTCCCGGGAAGCCGAAGTGGTGGCATGTCCGGAAGAACATGAGATAAGTGAAGGTCCAAACCAGGGTAATGGTGTGACAGTGCCTGTAACAGATGCAGCGGCATAAACCATCATCCCTTTGTCGACCAACACTTGGCACCTACGACCAAATCAACTTGAATGCGCCCGATCTCATCGGATCTCAGGAGCTAAGCGGTGCTCAGGCTCGTTAATTCCCAGATGGGTGACCAGGGCACGGCTGTTAGAGCAATGAGGCTTGCAAGGTGGCCATGGGAAGGCAGTGGCTGAGTGTCATCTTTAGCTATGCAAGAGTTTTCTCAGGGCAACCCTAAATTTCAAGATCGCAATGTAGCAGTCTGGAGACTCAGTGAGGCTTTCCTGGTTAAATGAATGACAATAATGAAGCTTCACATGGAAGATCCTCTCTTCGGCTGAAAAATGATTCACTTACAAAGATGTACGTTTCTATAGAGACCGAGGACAACATTTCTCCACTAGTTCTATAATTCTGTCTCCGTCATCGGCCCGTTGCGTCCGATTTGTTTTGCAAATAAGCACCGCTCGCTTGACTGAACTTGAACCCCGGCATCGCTGGCATCCCCTCAGACTATAGGCCGAAACCGCAAGTAAACAATAAGTTAAAAATGTACTTTCGGCCGAAACCGAAAGTATGCCGGAAGAGGCCATTTGCCAACTTTCGGCGCCGAAACCGAAACCGAATTTCGGTCAGCCTCTACCTCAGACGCGCCCCCTTCGTGCCGAGACGCAGAGACGGTGGAAAACGGGGAAGAAGGAGGGCCCCGTGCCCCCCCCCACCACCACGCGGGAGAGTTGTAGAGCGTGGCGCTCGCTCACCTGGGTGTCATGCGCACGATGAGGCAAGTGAGCGCCGTGGTGAGCAGGGAGTGCAAGATGTGTGCGCCGCACAGCACCAGAGTGATGGCCACCCCCAGCCCGGCGGCACCGAGCCGCTTGCCGAGCGGACTCGGCGCATTCTTGAGCACGAAGCCGGCCGGCAGCGACACCAGCAGCACCAGCAGGTACGTCTGCTCCTCTGGGGTCATGGCGCCTTCTGGACAAACGCGCACACACAAAAAAACACATAAAAGAGTACGTACATTTCCATTTAAAGCTTTCGCGACTGCAGGGATTCATCTTATTGGTTCTTTCGGTAAAGTCACGTAGAAGGGAAATAATACAATATTAAAAATAAATCATAATACAATTTTACGTGACTTTACCGAAAGACCCAAGAAGAAGAGTACATACACCCGTAACAACAGCCGCCGTCCGCCACAAGGCGGTGGCTTGTGCCAGGCTAGGTGCACCTTGAGCCCACGTGAAGTGCCGAAAGCTCAATGGCAAGAGGTCACGGGTCAGACCCAAGGGTGGCACAGTCGGGTTTTTTTTAAATCGGGTTTAATTGTCTTTCTATATTAAACCCGATCATCTGAGATTGGGATAAATCCGGTTTAATTGGTTCTATAATTGCAGAACCGCACTTCGCCAACTTCTCAACGATGGGCTTCATCCATTCCAAGCTAAGGAACTCACTGGCACCCACGATTGTGGAGAAGCTCGGGTTCATCAAGACCAACCTGCCCGCCGCATTCTACGACTACCCCGTACGATAGCAGCCCTGACGAGGAAGCAGCCTAAGCCTTGGATCAGAGTTTCGGATTCATTAAATCGTACAAACCGCACAGCAAACGCGTAACGGTGCATACATGAACACCTTTAACACCGGACGTTGGTTGTTTCGTGCGCGTGTTGAAGTTTTTTGAAAAGTTTCTTGGTTTGGCCATGTCTGTTTGTTGTAGTACGGAGTCAGACTGATGGCCTTAATCTAAGTTGTCTTGTGGTTGTTGTTGTTGTTGTTTGACTTGCATCCCACTGGGATTTTTGCACACAGCGTTGGTGTACGGTGCTTTTTCTGCAATATTTTGCTGTCTTTTCTTGGATTTTCTGTTTGCACATAGTCACTTTAAGATGTTTTCTTGTTCATATTTTAGTTGTTTTGTTTGTTGCGGTTGCACCCGATTCAAGAGCCGAATGGCTCACAGGGCTACACCAAATAAATGAACTTGAACTGAGCTTGTGTAAGGTACATCACACAACCCCTGTGACAAGCACGCGCATGCATGCGGTACATCCAATGCTGTCCGCATTGGAGGTCCTCTCGCGCTGTGCGAGTGTTGAAGTGTCACGGGCAGCAGTGTGGAGCTCCACAAGCACTCGGCGCTCATCACGAGAGCCGAAGGCGACGGGTTTACATTGAAATTCAAAGTGTTTAGTGAACTTTGCTCAAAATCAGCACGAGGTGGCTCACACCTGAGCCAGTGGTGGACATTCCACATTCCTATGGCGAGGGCGATTCCATCCGTAGCACGTCCACTGTCGACTCATTGGCAAAGTGGTAGTACTTTATCGACCCCCCCCCCGGGAGAAATGATGAGTAAATCATGAATCGCCCGCAAGGATGTTGCTACTGCGAACATTAACATCAAGATTCGAAGCTTGCGTGGCTGCAGCAATCCATCCTCTTTGGTTCTTTCGGTAAAGTCACGTAGTTAGAAACGAAATAGATCACACAAGCCTCCGTCATCAGGAGTGAAAGCGTGGCCTGCTGCTGCTGAGGCAGACTGTCTAACAAAAAACAAAGAGTATTAACATCAAGCCGAGGAATGGCGCGTAGCCTCTTGCATTGCCCACAGCGCCCTGTGCAACATCGCAATGGGCTCGCCAACGTTACAACGGAGACCTCCAACTCCCCTCCTCGCACTCATTCCACTCCGTCTCCCTGGCCCCGCGTCCACGCTCAGGGGGGGGTGAACAACAACTCCCAAGGCGACTCGGCAAGTCGCCCACAGCCTTCCCGCCCCACACACATCGCGCCCATTGCACATCGGGGGGCTGCGTGACAAGGCGCCACAGACGCCGGCGATGTAGAGAAAGCTGCCGCGGGCATGCACAGAGCAACATCGTGTAAACAGAGAGCATCGCGTGTGAACAGAAAGCAACATCGCGTGAACAGAAAGCAACATCGCGTGAACGTACCCGCGGGTCAACGCGATCAGGGTTCCATGCGCCGCACGCCGCGCCCTGCAACACGAAACGCGCTTTGACCCCCCGCCGCCTCCGCGCGCGGACCCGTAGCCGTAGCGACCCGAGGACGGATTTCCTTGACGGGGGACATGACGTCATCTCGCGGATCCGTAGCGACCCGGTGGACGTGACATCATCTAACGTAGCCGTAGCGATGCCGTGACGTCTTTCTGATACGCTTTTCCTCGGAGTGACAATGCGTCACCGCGCGTAGCCGTTGCGACCCGAGGACGGATTTCCTTGTCGGGGGACGTGACGTCATCTCGCGTAGCCGGAGCGATCCCAGTGACGTCATTCTGATACGTTTTTCCTCGGAGTGACATTGCGTCACCGCGCGTCGCCGCAGCCACCCCGTGACGTCACGGTCATGTTTTCTCGGAGTGACATTGCGTCATCGCGCGTCACGCAGCTCGAGTGCACAGATTGCGTCACGCGCCTAGCGACGGCGGAGACGCGGCGCCATGTCTTACCGAGATCTACGAAGTGAGTGTCTCTCTCCCCCAGTGAGTGTCTCTCTCCCCCAGTGAGTGTCTCTCTCCCCCAGTGAATGTCTCTCTCCCCCAGTGAGTGTCCCCCTCCCCCAGTGAGTGTCTCTCCCCCCCAGTGAGTGTCTCTCTCCCCCAGTGAGTGTCTCTCTCCCCCAGTGAGTGTCTCTCTCCCCCAGTGAGTGTCTCTCTCCCCAGTGAGTGTCTCCCTCCCCCAGTGAGTGTCTCTCCCCCCCAGTGAGTGTCTCTCTCCCCCAGTGAGTGTCTCTCTCCCCCAGTGAGTGTCTCTCTCCCCCAGTGAGTGTCTCTCTCCCCCAGTGAGTGTCTCTCTCCCCAGTGAGTGTCTCCCTCCCCCAGTGAGTGTCTCTCCCCCCAGTGAGTGTCTCCCTCCCCCAGTGAGTGTCTCCCTCCCCCAGTGAGTGTCTCTCTCCCCCAGTGAGTGTCTCTCTCCCCCAGTGAGTGTCTCTCTCCCCCAGTGAGTGTCTCTCTCCCCAGTGAGTGTCTCCCTCCCCCAGTGAGTGTCTCTCCCCCCCAGTGAGTGTCTCTCTCCCCCAGTGAGTGTCTCTCTCCCCCAGTGAGTGTCTCTCTCCCCCAGTGAGTGTCTCTCTCCCCCAGTGAGTGTCTCTCTCCCCAGTGAGTGTCTCCCTCCCCCAGTGAGTGTCTCTCCCCCCAGTGAGTGTCTCCCTCCCCCAGTGAGTGTCTCTCTCCCCCAGTGAGTGTCTCTCTCCCCCAGTGAGTGTCTCTCTCCCCCCAGTGAGTGTCTCTCTCCCCAGTGAGTGTCTCCCTCCCCCAGTGAGTGTCTCTCCCCCCAGTGAGTGTCTCTCTCCCCCAGTGAGTGTCTCTCTCCCCCAGTGAGTGTCTCTCTCCCCCAGTGAGTGTCTCTCTCCCCCAGTGAGTGTCTCTCTCCCCCAGTGAGTGTCTCTCTCCCCCAGTGAGTGTCTCTCTCCCCCAGTGAGTGTCTCTCCCCCCCAGTGAGTGTCTCCCTCCCCCAGTGAGTGTCTCTCTCCCCCAGTGAGTGTCTCTCTCCCCCAGTGAGTGTCTCTCTCCCCCAGTGAGTGTCTCTCTCCCCCAGTGAGTGTCTCTCTCCCCCAGTGAGTGTCTCTCTCCCCCAGTGAGTGTCTATCTCCCCCAGTGAGTGTCTCCTCCCCCAGTGAGTGTCTCCTCCCCCAGTGAGTGTCTCTCCCCCAGTGAGTGTCTCTCTCCCCCAGTGAGTGTCTCTCTCCCCCAGTGAGTGTCTCTCTCCCCCAGTGAGTGTCTCTCTCCCCCAGTGAGTGTCTCCCTCCCCCAGTGAGTGTCTCTCTCCCCCAGTGAGTGTCTCTCTCCCCCAGTGAGTGTCTCTCTCCCCCAGTGAGTGTCTCCCTCCCCCAGTGAGTGTCTCTCCCCCCCAGTGAGTGTCTCCCTCCCCCAGTGAGTGTCTCTCTCCCCCAGTGAGTGTCTCTCTCCCCCAGTGAGTGTCTCCCTCCCCCAGTGAGTGTCTCTCCCCCCCAGTGAGTGTCTCCCTCCCCCAGTGAGTGTCTCTCTCCCCCAGTGAGTGTCTCCCTCCCCAGTGAGTGTCTCTCTCCCCCAGTGAGTGTCTCTCTCCCCCAGTGAGTGTCTCTCTCCCCCAGTGAGTGTCTCCTCCCCCAGTGAGTGTCTCCCTCCCCCTGAGTGTCTCTCTCCCCCAGTGAGTGTCTCTCTCCCCCAGTGAGTGTCTCTCTCCCCCAGTGAGTGTCTCTCTCCCCCAGTGAGTGTCTCTCTCCCCCAGTGAGTGTCTCTCTCCCCCAGTGAGTGTCTCTCTCCCCCAGTGAGTGTCTCTCTCCCCCAGTGAGTGTCTCTCTCCCCCAGTGAGTGTCTCTCTCCCCAGTGAGTGTCTCTCTCCCCCAGTGAGTGTCTCTCTCCCCCAGTGAGTGTCTCTCTCCCCCAGTGAGTGTCTCTCTCCCCAGTGAGTGTCTCCTCCCCCAGTGAGTGTCTCTCTCCCCCAGTGAGTGTCTCTCTCCCCCAGTGAGTGTCTCTCTCCCCCAGTGAGTGTCTCTCCCCCCAGTGAGTGTCTCTCTCCAGTGAGTGTCTCTCTCCCCCGTGAGTGTCTCCCTCCCCAGTGAGTGTCTCTCCCCCAGTGTCTCCCTCCCCCAGTGAGTGTCTCTCTCCCCCAGTGAGTGTCTCTCTCCCAGTGAGTGTCTCTCTCCCCCAGTGAGTGTCTCTCTCCCCCAGTGAGTGTCTCTCTCCCCCAGTGAGTGTCTCTCCCCCCGTGAGTGTCTCTCTCCCCCAGTGAGTGTCTCTCTCCCCCAGTGAGTGTCTCTCTCCCCCCCAGTGAGTGTCTCTCTCCCCCAGTGAGTGTCTCTCTCCCCAGTGAGTGTCTCTCTCCCCCTAGTGAGTGTCTCTCTCCCCCAGTGAGTGTCTCTCCCCCAGTGAGTGTCTCTCTCCCCCAGTGAGTGTCTCTCTCCCCCAGTGAGTGTCTCTCTCCCCCAGTGTCTCTCCCCCAGTGAGTGTCTCTCCCCCCCGTGAGTGTCTCTCCCCCCAGTGAGTGTCTCCTCCCCAGTGAGTGTCTCCTCCCCCAGTGAGTGTCTCTCTCTCCCCCAGTGAGTGTCTCCCTCCCCCAGTGAGTGTCTCTCTCCCCCAGTGAGTGTCTCCCTCCCCCAGTGAGTGTCTCTCCCCCAGTGAGTGTCTCTCTCCCCCCAGTGAGTGTCTCTCTCCCCCAGTGAGTGTCTCTCTCCCCCAGTGAGTGTCTCTCCTCCCCCAGTGAGTGTCTCTCTCCCCCAGTGAGTGTCTCTCTCCCCCAGTGAGTGTCTCTCTCCCCCAGTGAGTGTCTCTCTCCCCCAGTGAGTGTCTCTCCTCCCCCAGTGAGTGTCTCTCTCCCCCAGTGAGTGTCTCTCTCCCCCAGTGAGTGTCTCCTCTCCCCCAGTGAGTGTCTCTCCTCCCCCAGTGAGTGTCTCCCTCCCCCAGTGAGTGTCTCTCTCCCCCAGTGAGTGTCTCTCCTCCCCAGTGAGTGTCTCCCTCCTCCCCCCAGTGAGTGTCTCTCTCCCCCAGTGAGTGTCTCTCTCCCCCAGTGAGTGTCTCTCTCCCCCAGTGAGTGTCTCTCTCCCCCAGTGAGTGTCTCTCCCCCCAGTGAGTGTCTCTCTCCCCCAGTGAGTGTCTCCCTCCCCCAGTGAGTGTCTCTCTCTCCCCCAGTGAGTGTCTCTCTCCCCCAGTGAGTGTGTCTCTCTCACCCAGTGAGTGTCTCTCTCCCCCAGTGAGTGTCTCTCTCCCCCAGTGAGTGTCTCTCTCCCCCCAGTGAGTGTCTCTCTCCCCCAGTGAGTGTCTCTCTCCCCCAGTGAGTGTCTCTCTCCTCCAGTGAGTGTCTCTCTCCCCCAGTGAGTGTCTCTCTCCCCCAGTGAGTGTCTCTCTCCTCCAGTGAGTGTCTCCCTCCCCCAGTGAGTGTCTCTCTCCCCCAGTGAGTGTCTCTCTCCCCCAGTGAGTGTCTCTCTCCCCCAGTGAGTGTCTCTCTCCCCCAGTGAGTGTCTCTCCCCCCCCAGTGAGTGTCTCCCTCCCCCAGTGAGTGTCTCTCTCCCCAGTGAGTGTCTCCCTCCCCCAGTGAGTGTCTCTCCCCCCCAGTGTCTCCCTCCCCCAGTGAGTGTCTCTCTCCCCCAGTGAGTGTCTCTCTCCCTCAGTGAGTGTCTCTCTCCCCCAGTGAGTGTCTCTCTCCCCCAGTGAGTGTCTCTCTCCCCCAGTGAGTGTCTCCCTCCCCCAGTGAGTGTCTCTCTCCCCCAGTGAGTGTCTCTCTCCCCCAGTGAGTGTCTCTCTCCCCCAGTGAGTGTCTCTCTCCCCCAGTGAGTGTCTCTCTCCCCCAGTGAGTGTCTCTCTCCCCTAGTGAGTGTCTCTCTCCCCCAGTGAGTGTCTCTCTCCCCCAGTGAGTGTCTCTCTCCCCCTAGTGAGTGTCTCTCTCCCCCAGTGAGTGTCTCTCTCCCCCAGTGAGTGTCTCTCTCCCCCAGTGAGTGTCTCTCCCCCCCCAGTGAGTGTCTCTCCCCCCCAGTGAGTGTCTCCCTCCCCAGTGAGTGTCTCCCTCCCCCAGTGAGTGTCTCTCTCTCCCCCAGTGAGTGTCTCCCTCCCCAGTGAGTGTCTCTCTCCCCCAGTGAGTGTCTCCCTCCCCCAGTGAGTGTCTCTCCCCCAGTGAGTGTCTCTCTCCCCCCAGTGAGTGTCTCTCTCCCCCAGTGAGTGTCTCCCTCCCCCAGTGAGTGTCTCTCTCCCCCAGTGAGTGTCTCTCTCCCCCAGTGAGTGTCTCTCTCCCCCCAGTGAGTGTCTCTCTCCCCCAGTGAGTGTCTCTCTCCCCCAGTGAGTGTCTCTCCCCCCAGTGAGTGTCTCCCTCCCCCAGTGAGTGTCTCTCTCCCCAGTGAGTGTCTCCCTCCCCCAGTGAGTGTCTCTCCCCCCCCAGTGAGTGTCTCCCTCCCCCAGTGAGTGTCTCTCTCCCCCAGTGAGTGTCTCCCTCCCCAGTGAGTGTCTCTCTCCCCCAGTAAGTGTCTCTCTCCCCCAGTGAGTGTCTCTCTCCCCCAGTGAGTGTCTCTCTCCCCCAGTGAGTGTCTCTCTCCCCCAGTGAGTGTCTCTCCCCCCAGTGAGTGTCTCTCTCCCCCAGTGAGTGTCTCCCTCCCCCAGTGAGTGTCTCTCTCTCCCCCAGTGAGTGTCTCTCTCCCCCAGTGAGTGTCTCTCTCACCCAGTGAGTGTCTCTCTCCCCCAGTGAGTGTCTCTCTCCCCCAGTGAGTGTCTCTCCCCCCAGTGAGTGTCTCTCTCCCCCAGTGAGTGTCTCTCTCCCCCAGTGAGTGTCTCTCTCCCCCCCAGTGAGTGTCTCTCTCCCCCCAGTGAGTGTCTCTCTCCCCCAGTGAGTCTCTCTCCCCCAGTGAGTGTCTCTCTCCCCCAGTGAGTGTCTCTCCCCCCAGTGAGTGTCTCTCTCCCCCAGTGAGTGTCTCTCTCCCCCAGTGAGTGTCTCTCCCCCCCCCCAGTGAGTGTCTCTCTCACCCCAGTGAGTGTCTCTCTCCCCCAGTGAGTGTCTCTCTCCCCCAGTGAGTGTCTCTCTCCCCCAGTGAGTGTCTCTCTCCCCAGTGAGTGTCTCTCTCCCCCAGTGAGTGTCTCTCTCCCCCAGTGAGTGTCTCTCTCCCCCAGTGAGTGTCTCTCTCCCCCAGTGAGTGTCTCTCTCCCCCCAGTGAGTGTCTCTCTCTCCCAGTGAGTGTCTCTCTCCCCCAGTGAGTGTCTCTCTCCCCCAGTGAGTGTCTCTCTCCCCCAGTGAGTGTCTCCCCCCCCCAGTAAGTGTCTCCCTCCCCCAGTGAGTGTCTCTCTTCCCCAGTGAGTGTCTCCCTCACCCAGTGTGTCTCCCTCGCCCGGTGTATCCCTCTGTGTCCTCAGTATCTCTCCCTCGCCTGGTATGCAGGTCGTGGGTTCGATCCCGACCCTGACGCCTGTATATTTAGAGTTTGCATATCTACTGCTCTCCCCGTAGTCCCGTGGATTTTTCTCCGGGTCATCGGGTTTTTTTCTTCCACATTTGCAATCAACGTGCATTTCGAGTATTTGGCTGCTATAAATTTCCACATAAGCCACTAGGTTGAGCTTTCATTTGTGGCCACGTGGCTTCTAAAAGAATAGCTCTATAGCTCAGCGGGCCTTACCTGGTGAAATGAATCTTTTAAAGTTTTGAATACTTTAATCGTCATTGGAATCTCATTTGCCAGTAGAAAAATATGATAATTGTTTTTTTAACCCTTTTTTGTCTCGGGTGTGGACCAATCAACTTCAAGGACAGTGGATACATTATCCGAGTTATGTTTTTTGTTTGCATTACGACTGCAGGTATTGTGGTCTATGCAAACATGACTCCTTGTAAAAAAAAAAGGTGTCAGTTTTTATGCCAGATAAAAGGGTAAAAAAAAATTATCATACTTTAATCGTTTTAAAAGTGTCTTCTTGCGAGTTTTACTCCGAATTCGTTTCCCTCACCGTGTCTGTTTCCGCGCCTCTATTTCGCTGTTCGTCTCGGCGTCTCTGTCTGCATACGCGGTCACCGTGAACCCGCTGCATGCAGACCAGAGGTCGCAACCGGGTACCCGATACCCGTACACTGCCTGATACCCGCCGGGTACCCGTTTGCGACCCTGGTGCGGCCAGGTACGGGTAGACCGTGAGTCACTGGTGAGTAACCGTTTGTCACTCATTTCCCAACGTCTTGTCTCTTCTCACAATTCAAGTTCCTAGAATCAACCCACCCACGCCTGCAACATGGCTTCATCCCAGAGGTCGCAATCAGGTACCCGATACCTGTACCCTACCCGTACCCGGCCGGGTACGGGTAGGGTACGGGTACGGCCGGGTACGGGTACCCGTTTGCGACCTTGGTGCGGCCGGGTAGGGGTATGGGTAAGGAATCAAAACCCGTTTGCGACCTCTGATGCAGACTTCACGGAGATGATGCGGGCCTTGGGCTACCCGCGCCTCATCTCAATGGAGAACTTCCGCCAGCCCAACTTCCCGCTGGTGGCCGAGGTCCTCGCGTGGCTCGTGAAGAGGCTGGTTGCCGCACACAGCGCTCAACACACACACAGCGCTCACCACACACAGCGCTCAGCACACACAGCGCTCAACACGCACACAGCGCTCACCACACACAGCGCTCAACACACACACAGCGCTCACCACACACACAGCGCTCAACACACACAGCGCTCAACACACACAGCGCTCAACACACACACGAGACGCGGCAGCGTCACCAGGCTCCTCTCACACGATGCGGGGTCGGGATTCGACTCGCAAACACATTCTTGTCTTTGTGTAACACGTTGTACGTTTAGTGAATGCAAAGTTTACGTGAACTAATTACACGCGACAATCATACTTCATATATTACATGAACACAAAAGTTTTGCTGGCTGGAAGCCGATGCCTCGTTGGTGCCAGTGACACCTGCAGGGGGCAGCGCCAGATTCAGTGCTTCTCCACTCGTCACCTCAAATGGCAGCGGTGCTGCTGCTGCTGGTGGTGTCGGTTTCACCTGTTTTAATTCTAGATTTGAAGCTTTCGTGACTGCAAGGTTTCATACTCTTAGGTTTTTTCTGTAAAGTCACGTAGGTAAAAAATACAATTAAAATTAATAAAAGTAAAATAAAAATCACGACGTTTCGAAGGCAACACAAGCTTCCGTCTTCAGGTGGAACCGTCACAGCACGATTGCTGTATCGAGTAAAGAGGATACTTGATACAGCAAGGAGACACTTGATACAGCAATAGTGCTGTGACGGTTCCACCTGAAGACGGAAGCTTGTGTTGCCTCCGAAACGTCGTGATTTTTATTTTACTTTTATTATTAATTTATTTTTTTACCTACGTGACTTTACCAAAAAAACCTAAGAGTATTCACCTGTTTTGTGACACTGCATGGCCGTAGGTACGAGCCACAGTCGGACATTCCTGCGGACATTGACACGGAGCATGATCGAGTGTTCTTCATCAAGGCGGTGGCCGAGTTTATGGTGAGACTCCCTCCCTCCGTACCTCACTGGGACACGGAGGTCAGTCACTTCTTTCTCGATCGCCATGCGCTGAATTCTCAGCCCTGGTAGCGAGTGACCCTCTGTGCTGACGTATCTTGACCCGTGTCTTGCATTTATATTGAACTGTGGAGGTCGGGCAAAATTCAAGAGGAAAAGGTATTGTGGCGCTATAAGTTTTGGCCAAGATGACCACTACTCTGTGAGCAAAGGTGGATTGGTTTATGCGATGCAACAAATCCAGCACGTGAGCTGAACCCACCGCTAAATCCCCGGTGGTTATCCTCTCGGATGCGTCCCCTCCTCCACCTGCCACGACTTTGTCGTCAGGCTTAATCAGTGGCCTTGTTTGCGACGTTTTCTGCCCAAACCCACTATTATTTAGTCAATACGATGTGCTACTGTACTTGCAATTTCAAGCATGCCTCTGAATGTTTTAGGTTTCGTTTTCTTTTCGTTTGTGGACATGAAAGATCTTGTGATGTTGTTCAAAGAAGGGTAGGCCATTGTATGCTGGAGCCGTGGTCCAAATTTCCCAAATGAGCAAACTGACGTGCAAATCACACAATTGAGAAACACATCAGTCATCACCCGAAACGACAAAACATTATCAGGACCCTCCTGAAACAGCCTTAAGACTCCATAAGGCTTCGCGAGGTAAACAATTGTAATGAATAATGCATTGATGCATCCTCGGGTTCTTTTGGTAAAGTCACGTAGCTGAAAAAAAATTGAAATAACTAAATTAAATCACGACGTTTCGGAAGCAACACAAGCCTCCGTCATCATGTGGGACAACCACAGCAAGAAACAAAAATTACTGTAGTGGGCAAAGAGAGCTGTTTGTGACTAGAGATTATATTATAGCGATGTTGCTTCCGAAAGTCGTGATTTAATTTAGTTATTTCTATTTTTTTTATTCTTATTTTTTTCACCTACATCACTTTTCCCAAAGAACCAAAGCGTATCGATCCTTGCAGTCACGAAAACTTCAAATCTAGAACATTGATGCATCATTATGCCTACAATGATTAGTGTCAAGTTAATCGCTAAAACACCATTGGAACCTCATTTGCCAGTAAAAAATATAATAATAGTTTTTTTTACCCTTCTATCTGGCAACAAAACTGACACCTTTTTTACAAGGAGTCATGTTTGCATAGACCACAATACCTGCAGTCATAATGCAAACAAAAAACATAATTCTGATAATGTGCACTGTCCTTGAAGTTGATTGGTCCACACCCGAGACAGCTTTCCTTAGAGCCTAGTCTCACATGGGTCGTCATCTGGTCCAACCCATGTGAGACTAGGCTCTCGGGAAAGCTATCTCGGGTGTGGACCAATCAACTTCAAGGACAGTGCACATTATCAGAGTTATGTTTTTTGTTTGCATTATGACTGCAGGTATTGTGGTCTATGCAAACATGACTCCTTGTAAAAAAGGTGTCAGTTTTGTCGCTAAAACACCCTTTGCCATTGGAGTGGCCCTCATCGATACACCACGGCTGACAGTGGTGTGGAACTGCACGACAGCGGTGTGCATGAGCGTGTGCTGTTGGGGCCGTGTACCCCCAGGCCACCAAGGCTCACGTCAAGCTGAACACCAAGCGTCTATACCAGGCTGACGGCTACGCGGTGAAGGAGCTGCTCAAGCTGACAAGCGTGCTCTACCACGCCTCGAATGTGCACGCCAGCCAGGGCGATCTGCCCCAGGAGGAGCCCACATTCTCCTTCCAGTTGGGCTCACGCGTATGTCACATTTTCATATTACACAGCCAAACGCCTATGAAATGCTGTAGGGAAGTACACCGAACATCGGGTATTTGTGACCAAGATATCAATGGTGAACCCTTTTAATATTAAGATATCAAAATTAAGTGATTTCCTGATCATCAAGCATTAAGGTCGTGCTCATTTCCAAATACAACACTACAGTCAGTGGTGGAAATTCCACATTCCATTGACAGGGGTGAGTGAATCTAAAAGACAACTGTTGAAGTCCCCACAAAGTGGTACTCATTAAAACGTAGTAAGACTTCAATTGGGTATAATCCATTCTGCATATAATTGTTTCTCAGAGTTGTATGACGTTTTGAAAGTCATAATTAGCAGTGAATAGAATGTTAAATGAAACGTGGCTGCAGCACCTCATTAAATTAAAGCTTTCGTGACTGCAGGGATTCATCTTCTTGGTTCTTTCGGTAAAGTCACGTAGAATGGAAATAATAAAATAATAAAAATAAAACATAATAAAATACAATTCTCACGCCGTTTCGGCCACAACGCAAGCAGCCGTCCTCAGGTGAAGAACAGGTCTGTCGGAAAGACAAGAAGAAAAAAGCACCTCATTAGTTTTAGTAAACGGTCAACTTTGCGGTGCCCGACTCTTGCAGATCACGGATTTCAAGTTGTCGCGGCAACTGGCGTCGGACATCACGAGGAAGGGAGCCGCCCTCTACGACCTCCTGGGCAGGGAGGTGGACCTGCGTGTGAGGACTGCACGGCAGCGACAGTTGTAGCTGCCAGATGCTGTCGGCACAAGAGAGATCATCGCAGTCACAGGACAGCGCACGGCATTCGCTCAACACCTGAGGGATAACCTGTTGGCCCATGCAGGAGCCCTCCCTGTCACCCTTTGTAAATGTTTAATAAGAACCGTGTTTACTTTCGTGTTCCCTGACTGCCTTAAGCCAATTTGTTCACGTAAAAAAAAAAATCACATTCTCCGTACTTGCCTAATCTGGTAACTTTCGATTTAAAGCTTTCGTGACTGCAGGGATTCATCTTCTTGTTTCTTTCGGTAAAGTCACGTAGAAGGGAAGTAATAAAATAATAAAAATAAAACATAATAAAACAATTCTCACGACGTTTCGGCCACAACGCAAGCAGCCGTCTTCAGGTGAAGAATGAGACACTACCAAACTAGGAGCTTATATATAAGCTGCATTGGGGGTTGAAGAGCGCCTTAACAAAAAGAATGTGCATGTGAAGAGGGATTTAGCATATTCATGGAAAATGCGTAGGCGTTGGGCGGGGGGGTGTCAAAGTCATATTATGCCCATGCATTATGCAGGATCAGCAGCAACCAAGGGGGGTGCAGGGATTAGCAGTAACAAAGGAAAGGAATGTTAATGATATGTAGCTGCAGTTACTCAACAACCACGTAGAAAACTAAAGTATAAACTACATAAAAAACTAAAGTATAAACTGCATCGCACCATCAGTATACTTACTATACTCTATAATAAGCTGAGTTACTAACAGCAAGTAATACATTACAATTTTACCTCGTAAAAATTCTATAATA
Organism: Lethenteron reissneri; assembly: GCF_015708825.2. Lineage (NCBI taxonomy): Eukaryota > Metazoa > Chordata > Hyperoartia > Petromyzontiformes > Petromyzontidae > Lethenteron > Lethenteron reissneri. The sequence continues at coordinate 7,158,951 of NC_083781.1, forward strand.
TGCTTCCATCTAAACCTTATTCTCTTACATCACACGAGCATATACCGTACTATATACTGCCATAGATAAACCCAACATTAAATTATATACTGTATTGCTGTAAACCAACCTATATCTTATACATTTAATATCACACTATGTATTATTCTACACACCCTAATGTGTATCGAAATGGTTCTGAGATAAGAGCTAAGCTAGTTCTAGACAGAATTCGTTTCGCATTAGAAGAAGTTACAGCAGCAGATGTTAGTGTAAATGCGTTTGGTATTACCTTAGAGTCGCGGCATCTCTTCAGAAAGGTGAGAGACTCGATTAGCTGAGCCTTCTTATCCCGGAGCTTGTTGAAGGATCTCAAAGTTATGTGGAAACCCTCCCCGTAGAGGCGGTTAAATTTCGATTTAAAGCTTTCGTGACTGCAGGGATTCATCTTCTTGTTTCTTTCGGTAAAGTCACGTAGAAGGGAAGTAATAAAATAATAAAAATAAAACATAATAAAACAATTCTCACGACGTTTCGGCCACAACGCAAGCAGCCGTCTTCAGGTGAAGAATGAGACACTACCAAACTAGGAGCTTATATATAAGCTGCATTGGGGGTTGAAGAGCGCCTTAACAAAAAGAATGTGCATGTGAAGAGGGATTTAGCATATTCATGGAAAATGCGTAGGCGTTGGGCGGGGGGGTGTCAAAGTCATATTATGCCCATGCATTATGCAGGATCAGCAGCAACCAAGGGGGGTGCAGGGATTAGCAGTAACAAAGGAAAGGAATGTTAATGATATGTAGCTGCAGTTACTCAACAACCACGTAGAAAACTAAAGTATAAACTACATAAAAAACTAAAGTATAAACTGCATCGCACCATCAGTATACTTACTATACTCTATAATAAGCTGAGTTACTAACAGCAAGTAATACATTACAATTTTACCTCGTAAAAATTCTATAATATGCTTCCATCTAAACCTTATTCTCTTACATCACACGAGCATATACCGTACTATATACTGCCATAGATAAACCCAACATTAAATTATATACTGTATTGCTGTAAACCAACCTATATCTTATACATTTAATATCACACTATGTATTATTCTACACACCCTAATGTGTATCGAAATGGTTCTGAGATAAGAGCTAAGCTAGTTCTAGACAGAATTCGTTTCGCATTAGAAGAAGTTACAGCAGCAGATGTTAGTGTAAATGCGTTTGGTATTACCTTAGAGTCGCGGCATCTCTTCAGAAAGGTGAGAGACTCGATTAGCTGAGCCTTCTTATCCCGGAGCTTGTTGAAGGATCTCAAAGTTATGTGGAAACCCTCCCCGTAAATTTAACCGCCTCTACGGGGAGGGTTTCCACATAACTTTGAGATCCTTCAACAAGCTCCGGGATAAGAAGGCTCAGCTAATCGAGTCTCTCACCTTTCTGAAGAGATGCCGCGACTCTAAGGTAATACCAAACGCATTTACACTAACATCTGCTGCTGTAACTTCTTCTAATGCGAAACGAATTCTGTCTAGAACTAGCTTAGCTCTTATCTCAGAACCATTTCGATACACATTAGGGTGTGTAGAATAATACATAGTGTGATATTAAATGTATAAGATATAGGTTGGTTTACAGCAATACAGTATATAATTTAATGTTGGGTTTATCTATGGCAGTATATAGTACGGTATATGCTCGTGTGATGTAAGAGAATAAGGTTTAGATGGAAGCATATTATAGAATTTTTACGAGGTAAAATTGTAATGTATTACTTGCTGTTAGTAACTCAGCTTATTATAGAGTATAGTAAGTATACTGATGGTGCGATGCAGTTTATACTTTAGTTTTTTATGTAGTTTATACTTTAGTTTTCTACGTGGTTGTTGAGTAACTGCAGCTACATATCATTAACATTCCTTTCCTTTGTTACTGCTAATCCCTGCACCCCCCTTGGTTGCTGCTGATCCTGCATAATGCATGGGCATAATATGACTTTGACACCCCCCCGCCCAACGCCTACGCATTTTCCATGAATATGCTAAATCCCTCTTCACATGCACATTCTTTTTGTTAAGGCGCTCTTCAACCCCCAATGCAGCTTATATATAAGCTCCTAGTTTGGTAGTGTCTCATTCTTCACCTGAAGACGGCTGCTTGCGTTGTGGCCGAAACGTCGTGAGAATTGTTTTATTATGTTTTATTTTTATTATTTTATTACTTCCCTTCTACGTGACTTTACTGGTAACTTTCCTTTCCATAATTTATATATTTCTTGTATATTTAAATGTTTTAAGAGCAATTCATCATCTTACGTAGCCGTATTCATATTTTGCTAGACATTTTAGTCTAGATGGGTTTTTTTTAAACATTGTGTCCTTAAATGATCTTGTAAAGTAGGCAATAATGTTTCATAGGTCTCAATGAGTTTATTTAATCTTCTGGTTCAAAATAGGAAACGGACTGGTCCCCTGGCAGAAGTGCTGCATTGTTCTATCCTGCCTCTTACCTGATCCAGGCCTCCACGCCGACATTGTGCTGGTGAGGTGCGAGTGTTCACGTGGGACGCCGTGCTTTGCGTGCAGGATTTGCGGACGAGCGCCATCGCACGACCCCTAGAGATGGCCGAGACGGAGAAAACCTTGCGCGCTGCCATCAAGGGGGTGGTGGTACGACACCGCACTCAGCCCACAACACTTGGCTCCATACGCAGTGTGTGTACGACGCACACAGCACGCCCGGCTGTGCGGTGCAGTAAGTCACACGGCTATGAATGTGAACTCTGCTAGAACACCATTGGTACCTCATTTGCCAGTAAAAAATATGATAATTGGTTTTTTACCCTTTTATCTGGCAACAAAACTGACACCTTTTTTTTACAAGGAGTCATGTTTGCATAGACCACAATACCTGCAGTCATAATGCAAAAAAAACACAACTCTGATAATGTATGCACTGTCCTTGAAGTTGATTGGTCCACACCCGAGACAGCTTTCCTTAGAGCCTAGTCTCACATGGGTTGGACCAGATGACGCCAAAAGTTTTTTGTTTGCATTATGACTGCAGGTATTGTGGTCTATGCAAACATGACTCTTCGTAAAAAAGGTGTCAGTTTTGTCGCCAGATAAAAGGGTAAAAAAACAATTATCAACTCTGCTAGAAGCCAGGGGAACACACTGTGGACAACTGTACATGCTCGTAGAGTAACATTATTAAAGTATAAAAGTTGTTGATATGCAGCTTATCTTTGTTCACTAGGCAATCTTGACACGACACACTCGTGTACCGAATATATATTTCTCTGCACACAAACTATATTTGCATGTACGTTTAGCTCGCTTTGTGGATTCGGTTTGTGCGATTTTGCATATATTTGGCTAGCCTATTTATACCCAAACTTCTCTATGTGCAGTTTGAATTCAATCTACATGTGGCTATTCGGTTGGATGTGGGACAACATTGTGTTTACTCTATGCAGCTGTCTTGTGCGGTATCGTTTTGTGCGCCCTTTTTACGGAGCGCATCTACCGCATAAAGCGAGAGAAACTTGTATACCCTCGCCAACACTTTCTATCCTCCATCCGATGCCGCAATTGTACGGCAGAGACGTAACCTCCAAAATCCGCATGAACAGAATCCCACCACCTGGCCTTGTGGAGACCACTCTAACGTCTTTGTCGGCAATTGACGCTCCGTCGTCTTGCCATGGAATTCCTAGCACACGTCTCGCGCTCATCGATTCACACGTTCATTCTAGATTTGAAGCTTTCGTGACTGCAAGGATTCATATTCTTAGGTTTTTTCGGTAAAGTCACGTAGGTAAAAACAAAGGCTCAGCCTTTGTTATGCAGTCTATTCTTAGTCTTAAGCCTCACCTTACCATATTAATAAAAAGTATGCGGTCCTTGCCCCACCACCTTCTCCAACCATTATATAAACGGAGTGGTAGCTCCTGTAATCTCTCATTTACTTGATACAGCTGTCGTGGCTGTGATGATACCACCTGAAGACGGAAGCTTGTGTTGCCTCCGAAACGTCGTGATTTTTATTTTATTTTACTTTTTAATGTTTTTACCTACGTGACTTTACCGAAAAAACCTAAGAATATTCACACGTTCAATTTAATTCAACCGCGTGAGGATCTCACATCACAGCGGTACGCAACGAGGAGGCTCCTGCTGAGCTGCGTTTGCTCCGCAGCCAGCAAGTTGTGGGTGTTCAATTCCAGGACGAAGTGGAGAAGACAAAGCGCATGTTGGAGAACGTGGCTTCTGACGAGGCCAACCTGGACTCCAAGATTGAAAAACGCCGAGCAGAGCTGGAGAGGAGCCACAAGAGGCTTCAGACCCTGCACACCGTCAGGTCTACTTGCCGTGCATGTCGAGCGTCTGCGAGTCTCTCTTTGCGTAGGGCAACCACTGTTGACTTCCCCACAAAGTGGGACAGTAAAAGCTTGGATTGCGAGCATAATTCGTTCCGGAAACGTGCTTGTGATCCAAAGCACTTGTATATCAAAGCGAATTTCCCCGTAAGAGATGATGGAAACTCGGATGATTCGTTCCACAATCCAAAAATATTCGTGTAAAAATGATTGATACAAAATAGCTCTCTATATTTTTATTTTTTAAATTGAATATAAAGTAATCAAATTTATTAATTACATTTAATCGTGGCTGGTTTGAGGGAGACGAGAGAGAGGAGAGGAGGGTTATTGTGTAGGACGACTTTCACTTGCAGTACAATTACTAAAGAACAGTCACTACACTTGGACACAAAATAAAAAAATGCTTTACGCACACACAATTGGTCACAACACTATAGCAAACAGTCTACAGTACGCTCGCACGGATGTTGACTATACGAGTGAGGCACGCTGACTGAGACCGAGCATGGGAGACGATTACCCACAATCCCGCAGCGAGAGAGAGAAGAACCATCGGCTCAGTTGTGATCACGTGACGCTCGGCAGACAAAGCGTATACTGTACGTACTACTCGTATTGCAAGACCTCGCTCGTTTATCAAGTTAAAATTTATCTAAATGTTTTGCTCGTCTTGCAAAACACTCGCAGACCAAGGAACTCGCAATCCAAGGTTTTACTGTACTCATTTGATCAAGCGAGGGGGAATTGTGGGTCGAGTCAACCCCCGACCAGGATTTGAACTTGCAACCTTCTGATTGTGAGCCGCTTGTTCTACCGCTGAGCCACTTGGCCAGATAAAATATACTGTAATAATAATTATAATTAAATAATAACGCGACTACACACATATATATAGCTTACAAATATTAAAGCACTTGGGATGTAAAATGGTACCACGTAAGGTAAAATTAGGAAGCAAAATACACTTTTATAATCTACACAGCCTCCGCATAATGGTTTTTGATATTCACTAGTCTCTTCCAGAATCACATTTTTTGTATGCAGTGACTGGTGAAAAGTCTTCAATCTGTCTCGAGAGGGGAATGTGTGAGGGTGAGAGGTGCAAGCCAGGTGAACGTCTCTTGCCTCATGCGATTCACAGAGCCCACTCGGCTGTCGTGGCGAGTGTGTGTGTGTGGGCGCGCTGAGGTTGCGGTGAGCGAGAGTGACTCCCGTCCCCTCTTCCTCCGCGTGCGCCCAGGCCGGCGTTCATGGACGAGTACGAGGCTGTGGAAGCGGAGCTGCAGATTAACTACACCGCGTTTGTGGAGAAGTTCCGCAACCTGGCATTCCTGGAGCAGCAGCTGAACGAGCAGCGCCGTGCGGAGCAGGACAAGTTTGAGGTGGGAGGAGTGGAAGTGAGCGGAGTGCGGCGTGCGGCTTGCATGCGAGAAACTCGTGCAGTGTTTATTCCAGGAGCGTGATTGTCTGCACACTATTTATTCTATCAGATACGGAAGTATTTTGTGCTGGATGTGTATATAACACATTCCTGCGGAGGGACGCTGGTAGGAACGTTGAGTTGCTCGGTCAATGGCCAGGGTCAACGGCGGCGTGGTGTATTCCGCAAATATGCCCGACTGTGAGGGCGGGCACAAGCCGGCGTGAGTAGGTTAAATGTTGAGTTTTATAAGGGCACCACGGGGTGACCAGCCCCGCCCCACCCAGCCCCACCCCTCCCACCCCCCACCCAGCCCCTCCCCACCCAGCCCCTCCCCATTCTCCCCACTCAGACCCTCCCCACCCAGCCCCTCCCTGCACGACTGACGGACACAATAATCCCCTGTGGGCTGGTGGAACCAGTGGGTTTGCATTTCAGAAGTCGTACACATTTCACGGATTCCGCGGGAAACTATTCTTTGAAACTCTTGGCTCATTTGACTAAATACATCCCATGATGAAGGCATGGTTAATAAAAACATGGTTAAGTAAACCAAAAACCTAGAAATTATTTAGATTTTTGTTCATGTTTCACTGATGTTTCAAATTATGTGCCCTTTAGTTCAATTTCTGCAGCTCCCTTGCCAATGAACTTGTGAAATCTGCCATGTCTGGAATGTTCCGAGTGTTCTTTATATCCTTGTTACATTCTTTCAGAATATGCAGATAATTGTTGCAGTGATTAAATAAAAATGTGTAGTCGCTGGCCATTATATTTGCTTTCATACAACGACGAGGGAAGGTGACTTGGCCAAGTGGTAGCACATTCTTCGCTTGTTAGGTTAGCAGTTCGATTAGACAAGCCACCTGATTAATAATGCGATGTATATATTTACCACACAATACCACGTGCCGTCTGCTTCACAGTGGACATCAAATATCCTGTGGCGTCATTCGAAGGATATTAGCCCATGTGCTGGCATCGTGGTCCAAATTTACATCATTGGGAAAATTACACCGCAACTCAATTTGGAAACGGCAATTGTCACTCCGAACTGTGAAAACTGGTGTCATAATATTAATTCCACATAATTGTTACAATGTAGTGTTCATGCTTATCTGAGCACTATCCAGCAGTGGGATTGGACCATCGCCTTTCCGTCTGCAGTGCAACACGACAGGACCACAGAGCTGTGCGAGAGCGTTTTGGGGGAAGTGCCTGAAACCAGGAGCCAATGAACCTTGACTTTACACCATTGGTACCTCTTCTTGGTTCTTTCGGTAAAGTCACGTAGAAGGAAAATAATAAAAATAAAACATAATAAAATAATTCTCACGACGTTTCGGCCACAACGCAAGCAGCCGTCGTCAGGTGGAGAACAGGTCTGTCGAGAAGGCAGAGTCTGAATGGCACGCCCCAGGCTTGGAGCGACTTTATGCTGGGATGGAGGGGCGAAGAGCGTCTTGACAACATAATTTGCATATCAAGAGGAATTTAGCATATTTATGGAAAATGCAGATATGCGATTAGTACTACTTGTGAAATGCGTAGGTTTGGCCATGCATTATGCAGGATTAGCAGTATCAAAGGGAGGGAGTAAGGTTAGAATTAATAAAGGGAAGGAATGTTAATAATGGTACCTCATTTGCCAGTAAAATAATAGATAAGTTTTTTTTTTACTGGCAAATGAGGTACCAATGGTGTAAATGCTTACCCCGAGCTCTCATACTCTGATGGTGCATTGTCTTTGAGTTGTGCGCCTTCTGGCGTCATCTGGTCCAACCCATGTGAGACTAGGCTCTAAGGAAAGCTGTCTCGGGTGTGGACCAATCAACTTCAAGGACAGTGCATACATTATCAGAGTTATGTGTTTTGTTTGCATTATGACTGCAGGTATTGTGGTCTATGCAAACATGACTCCTCGTAAAAAAGGTGTCAGTTTTGTTGCCAGATTAAAGGGTAAAAAAACAATTATCAAACCTTGACTTTATTAAGGATTGCCACCCGTAGGCCAGTGGTGTGTGCTTTGTGCAAGCAGGGTGTCTCACAGAGGGGAGTGTGGTGAGCAGGAGGCAGAGAACACTCTGAAGCTGATGCAGAGTAAGCTGAAAGAGGAAGAGAAGCGGCTGCTAAAGCACCGTGGAGAATTCTCAGGTACCCTGCGTTCATCACTCGCTGTGTGATGATGCTCATTGCTTACCCTGGAATGGTTTGGGGAATGGCCCTTCTTCACAGCGCAGTGGAGAAGGTAAATTACACTGAAAAGACTCTTCAGAAGTATAAAGTGTGATCTTCAAATACAAGTATGTCAATCGGCCTGTGTCTTGCATTTCTACTCTGTGTAAGGACCAATGCCTAAAATATCAGTATAGTATACACTTTGTTGTGAGGTAGTGCTGTTTATGAATGCCGAGGGGGGTGTTGTAGTTATGCCAACGCATTCCCAGAAGGCTGGGGGAAAAGCCGCTCTGTGTGTGTCCCTCTGTGTGTGTCCGCAGACAATGAGGAGGACTCGGAGCTGGAAATGGTTCCGGGAAACGAGAGCGAGGAGAGCGAAGAGGATGTCCGGCCCAACAAGCCTCGTCTCGCCCTACGGAGCCAGAACCTACGGCCTGGTACGCAAATCCCGTGAACCTGTGAACGCACGTGCTCGACGCTCGGATGAGGTGCTCGCCGACCAGCGCTGCTACACTCTTGTGCATGTGCAGACGGTCGCACGTGCACACCCACGTTCTTCCACATTCACGGTGATAGATTGCACGTTTAATTTGTGAAATGTTTAAACAAAACGAATCTCTCAACGTTCTTGAAATAATCAAACATTATTGGAACTGTATGTATTCTGTATGTATTCACCGTTGGTGTGTTGATGCTCTTCGCATAACAACAATACAAAACACGGGGCATGTTACAACGTTTTAAACATTAAGACTTTGCTCATGTTTAAATCCTAAACGATTAACACCCCTATTCCATGCTGTAATTTTAGCTGTGACGGTCCCACCTGATGACGGAAACTTGTGTTGCCTCCGAAACGTCGTGATTTATTATTTTATTTCTATTATTACTTTTAGTAATTTTTTATTTTATTTTTTTACCTACGTGACTTTACTGAAAAAACCTAAGAGTACCATTCCATGCTGTTTCTTGCTGACGTGGCCTGCCTGTGCATAATGAGAGCAAACACTCGAGTTTGCATACTTGCTAATTGAGCTTCTATCAACCTGTATTACACGATGCTGCTGTCACTTGTTTGACTCGGGTCACCCTGGTAAGAGGCCTCGATGTGTCAGTGACTTCTCACCTGAAGGGAAGTTGACGATGACACCGAATTGTGTGCATGTGTAGGATATGGCGCTTCTCTCGTGCGAGGAACCATGCAGGGGGGAGACACAGAGGATGAGGTAAACCACATCGTTAAGCCTATTCCCATCACCTCTTCATCTACCTGGCTCACAGCATCACCTCAGTCCTGCTCTAACGCAACTTACTCGACATCTTCACCACCGGAGGTGCTCTCACGCTGTGTATCACTGGGCATGTAACGATAGATCGAATACATAAATTCAAACTATCTTACGCCCGCAAAACACGTCTAAAATCTTGAAAATGATATTCTATTAGGCTCAACGCAAATGACATAAAAATGAAATGCGAATTTGACAATTAACATATCATTCAAATGATATGCTAAATGTGACAAGCTTTATGGGACAAATCTGTATAAACAAGGCACAAAAAAAAGATAAATAATTGATTCTTGATTTGAGTAGCAATCTGTAGTCGGGCTATTTTATTGAATCGTGGATGTTGAATCGTTACCATGCCAACGCACCACCTCTCAGCAAAACGACATCATTGGCGCAAACTTAACCCCATCATTGCTTAACGGTGTAGTACGCCGTTAAGCAGAGGTCGCAATCGGGTACCCAATACCCGTACCCTACCCGATACCCGGCTACCCGTACCCAGCCGGGTACGGGTACCCGTTTGCGACCCTGGTGCGGCCGTGTACGGGTAAGCCGTGAGTCACTGGTGAGTCACCGTTTGTCACTCATTTCCCAACGTCTTGTCTCTTCTCACAATTCAAGTTCCTAGAATCAACCCACCCACGCCTGCAACATGGCTTCATCCCAGAGGTCGCAATCGGGTACCCGTACCCTACCCGATACCCAGCCGGGTACGGGTATCGGGTAGGGTACGGGTACCCGATTGCGTCCCTGGTGCGGCCGGGTACGGGTAAGGAATCAAAACCCATTTGCGACCTCTGCCGTTAAGCGGAAGGGGACATGCGCTTCGGCATGTGGTTTTGTCTCTGTCCGCAATGTTCATGCTCTGGTTGTCCTCGGTTGCACTCTCTCTGTCCAAGCCTTCCCTGTTCGCCGGCAGAAAGGTACTACGGCCCAAGGAGGGCAGCGCGCAGGTGTGTGCAAGTGATCTGACCTCTCAGAGAGATCAGAGGCAACGATACACTCGAGCAATTGCAAAAGAAAATCCCAACCACAATCTTACGAGATCGCCCACCCATCATGTCACACCCACGCACTGTCACCCACCTCCACCCCCCCCCCCCCGTCATGTCCACCAGCACGAATTCCGCTCGCTGCCTGTGGTCCAGCCACCCACCACCACTCATTTTCATTGGTTGTGAATGCACTTGAAAACTCCCATTGGCAATGAATGCACTGGAAATCAAGCTGCTTGTAATGTGCCATCGTACCTGTTCTGCTTGGCTTCTTTGTTATTTAAATTTTATGAGCTCTGCATTGAATCTAATCCGGAGACCGGATGTTGATCAAATCTGATGCTGTAGCTGAAAGTATCACTCACACTGAAGGTCCCATTTCCAACACAGTTGCGTGTAAACCAATTACCTACGACGATGTCCCACTCAATTATTCTCTCTAAAAAGGCATTCTCGCTGCTATTATGCAGAATCCTATGGCCCTTGTTACACACACCCTTTACACTGGGTATGGCTGCAGTCCTGCCACATGGGTGCCAAGGCTTTGTGTGACGTCGGCAGATCTGTGTGGCCCCAACCTATAGCTGTGCTGTCATCAATGTATGAATTTGAGATGCAGGACCACCAAGGCATTGTGAATTTGATGCGCAAAAACCCCTCCCAGTTCCTGGTGATGAGAATGGATGGCAGCAGAGCGCAGTGATCGACGGTTTTAGTAATGAGATGCGTGCTCCCGTTCTTTACAGGATGACAGTGGAACCATCAGCAACAGTGAAGAGGATGAGGAAGACGAGGGAGATGAAGATGACGACGATGATGTTGAGGATATGGGTGGCATTGCTGGTGTGGAGCATGGCCCCCTCCGCCCCCGTGGGCGTGGAGGCCCCACACCTAGGAAACCCAATCCACTCCCCGAGAGCGACAATGACTTCTGATCCCCCGTCAGAGATCAGATGCAGCTAGACACACGAGTCATTACAATGTTTCGATTTAAAGCTTTTGTGACTGCAGGGATTCATCTTCTTGGTTCTTTCGGTAAAGTCACGTAGAAGGGAAATAATAAAATAATAAAAATTAAACATAATAAAATAATTCTCACGACGTTTCGGCCACAACGCAAGCAGCCGTCCTCAGGTGAAGACCAGGTCTGTCGGGAAGACAGCGTCTGAATGAAACACCCCAGGCTTGGAGCGTATATTTAAGCTGGGTTGGAGGGGGAAGAGCGCCTTGACAAAATAATTTGCATATCAAGAGGAATTTAGCATATTGCTGCTTGCGTTGTGGCCGAAACGTCGTGAGAATTATTTTATTATGTTTAATTTTTATTATTTTATTATTTCCCTTCTACGTGACTTTACCGAAAGAACCAAGAAGACACTACAACGTTGTCTAAACGACCACCACCAGCTGACCCTGTCACAGAAGGATGACTATCACGTGCTCATGCTGTCACACCCACCATCACCCACCCAGGTTTGGCTTCTGAGTAGCGGTGTGACCAAGCACCGTTTCATCAATCAATGTCCATTTTGAAGACCTTTGCATTTATTCACATGGTAATTTATGCTTTTCTATTCACGCAAATTACACTCGAATGATATGCTGTTACATTTAAGCTGACGAAGCAAACACAAGTGTACAAACGACAGAAGAAATGATAAATTACAAGATGAAACATTTGGCCAAAATGAATCAATTCTTGAAATGAATTGTGGCCCTGAATCGCGAAAATTGAGTGGCCGGGGTGTGGGTGAATCAATGTGCCCCTCATCGAATGTTACGACGAGCACTTAGCGACTGAAACTGTGATGTATTCTTTGCATTGGGCTCGCTGACAACGATACTGACTTGCCGATGTAGCAAGGATGGCTTTAGACGAGCGTGTGGCTGTAACTCTCCTGGTTTATACAACTGTGTTTCACATTTCTATTTAAACGTGATCCGTAATTCATTAAGCGGTTAAAGCAAACCTTTTGTTACGTATCCCAAATCTAGGCCTCAAATTAACCATTTGCCTATTTGTCTTACGTAATGAACATTTAATACTCATTTACACCATTGGAACCTCATTTGCCATTAAAAAATATGATAATTGGTTTTTTACCCTTCTATCTGGCAACAAAACTGACACCTTTTTTACAAGGAGTCATGTTTACATAGACCACAATACCTGCAGTCATAATGCAAACAAAAAACATAACTCTGATAATGTGCACTGTCCTTGAAGTTGATTGGTCCACACCCGAGACAGCTTTCCTTAGAGCCTAGTCTCACATGGGTTGGACCAGATGACACCAAAAGGCGTACAACTCAAGGACAATGATCCATCAGAGTATGGAAAGCTGTCTTGGGTGTGGACCAATCAACTTCAAGGACAGTGCACATTATCAGAGTTATGTTGTTTGCATTATGACTGCAGGTATTGTGGTCTATGTAACATGACTCCTTGTAAAAAAGGTGTCAGTTTTGTTGCCAGATAGAAGGGTAAAAAACAATTATCATTTAATACTCAACAATAGCATTCCATAATATTTTGCACACGTCAGAACAAGTCAGAAGGATTGATCAAAAATGTTGTGTAGTGTCTGGTTAAGTTGTGCGCTACCATTCCCGTACTGTATAAGTTAATTCATTACATAAAGTGGTGACGACCGCGAAATCCACGTTAATCGTTTTTATCTTCCAGGCCAGTGGTCGCATGCAGCCCTTGGAGGGCTGCTTCGTGACGCTTTGTGAAGGAGCGTCTCTTTGTAATCGCATGTATTGCATCTCTTGAACATTTTTTTTTAACCGAATTAGAAACAAATGTCTCGTCTTGTTATTTCGGTTGCCGACCCCCATTCAAGGCATTTGGATTTATTCCTTCGAGTTTACCTAATCAACTGCTATGAGAAAAGTAATTCGACTTTGTACGAATTGATGCAGTGATACAAGCTCTTGTAAGCCAAGATCCAAATAAGATTATATAAATATACTGTATTTACTCAACCCCGCCCCACGTCTTTCCGAAAATGGACTTTCCTTTGCCCGTGTAACTACCTTCAATGTTTCTCTGCCTCAGATTCTTGGCTTCACCGCTCAGATTATTGGGTTTCAGTTTCTGTTTCTTTGTTTTTCTTCTAGTTTTCAGAAAATATTTCACTGCTTGAACCCTCCTATTAGCACTTTTTGGTTATGTATGGTGCGAAAGAAGGTCAACATAAACATAATAACAATAACCTGCCTACTCACCCTGTCTCACTCAAATCAACTTCGCCTAGAGTTGCTAAGTCTCACGTAAAAAATTAGCGCTGTCTTTAAACACAAGCCAAAGTTACCTGCCATGTACATCACCTCGCAAATTCATATGTGCAGATGACATAGTCCTTGCTGCACAGGGCGCACACCTCGAGAACACTACCAAACACATTCCTGCGGAGGGAGCTGGTAGGAACATTGGGTTGCTCGGTCAATGGCCAGGGTCAACGGCGGCGTGGTGTATTCCGCAAATATGGCCGATTGTGAGGGCGGGCACAAGCCGGCGTGAGTAGGTTAAACGTTGAGTTTTATAAGGGCACCACGGGGTGACCAGCCCCTCCTCACCCAGCCCCATCCAGCCCCGCCCCACCCAGCCCCTCCCTGCACGACGGACACAATAATTCCCTGTGGGCTGGTGTAACCAGGAGGTTCCTACCAGTGTAATTTTATTTGAGCCTTATTTCTGTCGCTGGAGAATCTGACCATATCCTAGAACCACCACAAGCACTTTCCACCTGAACAATCGCACAGCATATTGCCACCCTTCATGCGTCCTGTGGTAACCCAGTCCGCTATGACCCCACACTAAGATTAGTACGGTTGGCTACGTCCCGTGCGAATGGATTTCAACATACACCTCGGGGTTATGTATAGAAGCCGGACCTTCAAATCAAGAATCACTGTTTCAGCAATTTGCAGGAACAACATCGCGCCCCTCGGCTGATCTATTGCAAACTACCCCCGTCGTTTTCACCGATCTACTCGGTGGCACAGTGTTTGTGCTCCAGTCGGTTCCAAGAAGCACTTACATAAAACTGCTAGAGATGCACATTTGAATAACGAGACACGCATCATAACCGGAGCACTGCAACCGACACCAATGCCCTAACTCTGCCATGGTGAGCATTGATAATTGGTTTTTTACCCTTCTATCTGGCAACAAAACTGGCACCTTTTTTACAAGGAGTCATGTTTACATAGACCACAATACCTGCAGTCATAATGCAAACAAAAAACATAACTCTGATAATGTGCACTGTCCTTGAAGTTGATTGGTCCACACCCGAGACAGCTTTCCTTAGAGCCTAGTCTCACATGGGTTGGACCAGATGACGCCAAAAGGCGCATTATGACTGCATGTATTGTGGTCTGTGTAAACATGACTCCTTGTAAAAAAGGTGTCAGTTTTGTTGCCAGATAGAAGGGTAAAAAACCAATTATCATATTTTTTACTGGCAAATGAGGTTCCAATGATGGTGAGCATTGTCACCAAATATCCGCAAAAACTTGCAAACTGCAAGGGCGTTGACATGTTTTCTTGCCGAAGAGAACCCATCGACCCATCGACCAAGGTGTCTGGACGATGTTTCTCTCGCCGTTCTTCCCGTCTCAAATCCTTTCTGGGATCGCGCTATGCTGCTGCTCCTGTCACCATCCCAGAATCTCACCCAGATACGGAGAGAAAAAAAAACGCTGGCAAACAGTGTGGAACAACGCGGACGTCCAGAATAAACATCGCATTCGAGACTCGTAAAGATACAGACTCGTAGAGACACACATTCCACAAGTAGGGACTAATCCCATATCGTAGAGACATACATTCCACAAGTAGTGACTAATCCCATATCTGCATTTTCCATAAATATGCTAAATTAATCTGTTGATATGCAAATTCCTTTGTCAAGGCGCTCTCCTCCTCTAACCCAGCTTGAATATACGCTGCGAAGCTTGGTGGTGTTCATTCGGACGCTGTCTTTCCGACAGCCCTGTTCTTCACCTGAGGACGGCTGCTTGCGTTGTGGCCGAAACGTCGTGAGAATTTTATTTAAAATGTAATTTTATTATTTTTGTTTTCTTTTTACAAGTGTAATATGTTTAATATTTATTATTTAATTATGTTTCATATTTATTATTTAACCATGTTGTGTTTTATTATTTAATTATGTATTATTTTTATTATTTATGTTTTATTTTTTATAATTTTATTATGTTTGATTTTTATTATTTTATTATGTTTTATTTAAAATTGTATTTTATGTAAAAACATTTTTATTTTATTATTTCCCTTCCACGTGACTTTACCGAAAGAACCAAGAAGACATACGTACCGTGTCAACCCACACGGTTTTCCCCGTATTCTTGTACAGAGAATTTAAAACTTTGCAGGTCCACACGAACGCGCGCTCCGTCAACGAACCATCGAAACGACGTGAACTCTCTCCTGCCAAGGCGCAAGACAACACAACCCACACCACGAGATGTCGTGTGGAGGGCAGGGGAAGACCATTGCACTCACGCGAGACCGCCGACGAAGCCTCACTCACAATCACCCACGCAGACCCTGACCCCTGACCAAGATGGCCGCAACATCCGGTCATGGGTCTGTTAACGTCACGGATGTGCGCCCCTTGACCCGGATGTGGTAGGGGCGCTTCTCGCGGGTGCTTGTGGGGGCGGCGTGGTCTGCGCGTGCAGAGGTCGCGTCCCGTCGCGTGGTGGTTTGAGCAGCAGCAGCAGCGAGGAGGAGAGAGCGTGTTTGTTGATACTCGTGGTGGTGTTTGGTGATACTCTTGGTGGTGGTTTGTTGATACTCGTGGTGGTGTTTGTTGATACTCGTGGTGGTGGTGTTTGTTGATACTCGTGGTGGTGGTCCTGCTCGTGGTGGTGGTGCTCGTGGTGCTCGTGGTGCTGCTGCTGCTGCTGGAGGAGAGTGCCGAGGCCGGGCGCGGTACTCCAAGCCGGACTAAGACCAGGGACCCGTCCAGTGTCATTCTCTCCTCCTCCTCTCTCTCTGTCACCGTCACCCGTCTCGCCGCACGATGCTGGGGGCGCTGCGCTTCTGCCGCCAGCTGAGCAGGTAATGAAGGGTACGCGGCGAGAGGCTGGGCTGGGGTTAGACACAGACACTGGGCCATGGTGAGAGACTGGGGTTAGACACAGACACTGGGGTTAGACACAGACACTGGGTCATGGTGAGAGACTGGGGTTAGACTCAGACACTGGGTCATGGTGAGAGACTGGGGTTAGACTCAGACACTGGGTCATGGTGAGAGACTGGGGTTAGACTCAGACACTGGGCCATGGTGAGAGACTGGGGTTAGACACAGACACTGGGCCATGGTGAGAGACTGGGGTTAGACACAGTCACTGGGCCATGGTGAGAGACTGGGGTTAGACACAAACACTGGGTCATGGTGAGAGACTGGGGTTAGACACAGACACTGGGCCATGGTGAGAGACTAGGGTTAGACTGAGACACTGGGCCATGGTGAGAGACTGGGGTTAGACACAGACACTGGGCCATGGTGAGAGACTGGGGTTAGACACAGACACTGGGCCATGGTGAGAGACTAGGGTTAGACACAGACACTGGGCCATGGTGAGAGACTAGGGTTAGACTGAGACACTGGGCCATGGTGAGAGACTGGGGTTAGACACAGACACTGGGCCATGGTGAGAGACTGGGGTTAGACACAGACACTGGGCCATTATGAGAGACTGGGGTTAGACACAGACACTGGGCCATGGTGAGAGACTGGGGTTAGACACAGACACTGGGCCATGGTGAGAGACTGGGGTTAGACACAGACACTGGGCCATGGTGAGAGACTGGGGTTAGACTCAGACACTGGGCCATGGGGAGAGACTGGGGTTAGACTCAGACACTGGGCCATGGTGAGAGACTGGGGTTAGACTCAGACACTGGGTCATGGTGAGAGACTGGGGTTAGACTCAGACACTGGGCCATGGTGAGAGACTGGGGTTAGACACAGACACTGGGCCATGGTGAGAGACTGGGGTTAGACACAGACACTGGGCCATGGTGAGAGACTGGGGTTAGACACAGACACTGGGCCATGGTGAGAGACTGGGGTTAGACACAGACACTGGGCCATGGTGAGAGACTGGGGTTAGACACAGACACTGGGCCATGGTGAGAGACTGGGGTTAGACACAGACACTGGGCCATGGTGAGAGACTGGGGTTAGACACAGACACTGGGCCATGGTGAGAGACTGGGGTTAGACTCAGACACTGGGCCATGGGGAGAGACTGGGGTTAGACTCAGACACTGGGCCATGGTGAGAGACTGGGGTTAGACACAGACACTGGGTCATGGTAAGAGACTGGGGTTAGACACAGACACTGGGCCATGGGGAGAGACTGGGGTTAGACTCAGACACTGGGCCATGGTGAGAGACTGGGGTTAGACTCAGACACTGGGTCATGGTGAGAGACTGGGGTTAGACACAGACACTGGGCCATGGGGAGAGACTGGGGTTAGACACAGACACTGGGTCATGGTGAGAG
This sequence comes from Lethenteron reissneri, assembly GCF_015708825.2. Lineage (NCBI taxonomy): Eukaryota > Metazoa > Chordata > Hyperoartia > Petromyzontiformes > Petromyzontidae > Lethenteron > Lethenteron reissneri. Next base: position 7,176,755 of record NC_083781.1, read on the forward strand.
ACTGGGGTTAGACACAGACACTGGGTCATGGTGAGAGACTGGGGTTAGACTCAGACACTGGGCCATGGTGAGAGACTGGGGTTAGACACAGACACTGGGTCATGGTGAGAGACTGGGGGTTAGACTCAGACACTGGGCCATGGTGAGAGACTGGGGTTAGACACAGACACTAGGTCATGGTGAGAGACTGGGGTTAGACACAGACACTGGGTCATGGTGAGAGACTGGGGTTAGACACAGACACTGGGCCACCGTAAGAGACGTGCTGTTTCCACAGGCAGGGAGGTGTTCCCTGCGCCCTGCGCTGCCTGGGCACCTCGTCTCTGCGACCCGCGGACGCACTCGCGGCGCCGCCCCTGGACGGGGACCCTCACGAATTCTCGCCAAAGGTCCAGCAGCTCGTGAGCGACATCACGAGCCTCAGCCTCCTCGAGGTGGCGGACCTGAACAAGCTGCTCAAGGTACGCCGCGCCCTCCACTGCCGCCTTGAGATGATGGTGTCCGCGCCTTGAGATGATGTCTGCGCATTCACGCGTCGCTTGTCGTGTCCTCGCAGAAAACTCTGAACATCCAGGACGTGGGCTTTATGCCGATGGCTGCTGCCACCTCGGCCGCAGCGCCTGCCGAGGCGGTGAGTGGCGACACCTCCCGTGACTTCTCATTGCACGCTGCCTGCAGCTCCGCACGTGCACGAGCTCACACCTGCTCACTGCTCGCATGTGACCACTCGTTCCTCCTCACCGTTCACTCCTCGCTGCACGCTCCTCACTGCTCGCTTCTCAACACTCGCTTCTGACCGCTGGTTCCTCCTCACCCTTGATTGCTCATCGCTAGCCCCTCACCGCTCGTTCAGCCTCACCGCTTATTCCTCATTGCTCACTCCTCACCGCTCGCTTCTCCTTATCATTTCGATTTAAAGCTTTCGTGACTGCAGAGATTCATCTTCTTGGTTCTTTCGGTAAAGTCACGTAGAAGGGAAATAATAAAATTATAAAAATAAAACATAATAAAATAATTCTCACGACGTATCGGCCACAACGCAAGCAGCCGTCCTCAGGTGAAGAACAGGTCTGTCATTCAGACGCTGTCTTTCCGACAGACCTGTTCTTCACCTGAGGACGGCTGCTTGCGTTGTGCCCGAAACGTCGTGAGAATTATTTTATTATGTTTTATTTTTATTATTTTATTATTTCCCTTCTCCTCATCACTTACTCCTCACTGCTCGTTCCTCCCCACCGTCCGTTCCTCACCACCCGCTCCTCACCGCTCGCCCCTCCTGTGCATGCCGTTCAGGAGGAGGACGCTCCGGTCAAGAAGGAGAAGACTCACTTCATGGTTCGCCTCACAGAGGTGCGTGGCTCCGACAAGGTGAAGCTCATCAAGGAGGTGAAGGCCTGCATGCCCGGCCTCAACCTCGTGCAGGTGAGCGCGTTGCCCGGCCGCACAGCGTGCCGCTGTGGGCGAAACTGAATGCGAGCAATGACAATCACACCCCCGACAGCCAAATCTACATATCTCTTCAAATATTCACTTGGATTTAATCTCCGAAGGAACGTCTCATTTACCGGGGTGTCCAGAAGGTCAGGTGATGCAGACCTTGAAAACACACGTGTGTACACTGGCACAGCAAACACGTAACAACGCGTAATGACACATACACAAAAGTTGAACTCGATAACTTGTACATTGGGCATTAATGTAGTGAACATCAAAGACAAAGATCCCCCTATAGCCTGTAACAAACTGTCGGAGCAATTGCTGTTAGCGAGCACCTATGAAGGCCGGCACGGTACACGAGGGGATGGGTGGCCAGCACCACATCCGGCTGCCTTTGTCTCGCTAGTGGTATTGTTTACACACTGCACCAGGTACTCATTTGAGGCCGAGTCGACCTAGGGGAGATCTAGGACCAGCTCCAGATAATCATGACTGGTGTTGGCTGTGAGCAACAATCGAAACCGGGTCACCAGATTCATAGTGCAGCACGCTAACCGCTACGCTACCGCTCCCCACCAACACCCACAACTGCAACGAACCAACACACGCACACAAATGCTAGAGTTGATAAGCTAGTGAACATCACACCCAATCAAACACACAAATCACCCTCGAGCCCCACTAGTCTCATTGGATCTCAGAAGCTAAGCAGGTTTGAACCTGGTTAGTATAATAATAGAATGCGAGACTGCCTGGGAATGCCATATCTTGCAGGCTGGGATGGTGAGGTGACCAGGAGATGGTGGTGCAGCAACATATCTGTCTGTTAAATCTGTTGTGAATCATTGAGTGTTGTCCCCTCGTTATTTGGTGGGTTTTCTGCAGGTTCCCTAGTTTCCTTCCACAAGCCACGTGTCTCATCGAATCTCAAAGAACTGATCAAACATCCCAATGCAGGATCTTCCTGTAATTGTGTTGAGACTCACGAAGGCTTTCCTGTTTTAGTTGTAAGAATTGTTCCTCACCTCACCGGGTGAGTGAGCTGAAAACAATTGGCACCTTAAATGCTCGTACACCACGTGACAATTTAATTTGTCTGGCTGTGTCGGGTGGTGGAGGGTCTTAACGACACAAAATTTGGCCAGATAATTACTCGGCCCAAGAAAAAAAATCTATTGCCGTCCGCTGACTACACCGTGCACATCGCTGCCGAACGTTGTGTTTTCAGGCCAAGAAGCTGGTGGAATCGCTGCCGCAGGAGATCAAGGCCAACGTCCCCAAAGAAGAGGCCAACCAGCTCAAGGCCGCACTGGAGGCCGCGGGGGGGCTCGTGGTGCTGGAGTAGCGGCGCAGCCACGTGGGTCCCCAGGGGGGCGGGGAGAGCGAGCGGCGATCGTAGTCGAAGGCCGCGATGAACATTCGCAGCGTGTTTTTGCGGCCCTGAGAAAAGTGCGAGTTTCCCGGTTGACTCGCGATTTCCATCACCAGAACGTGAGCACTTGGACGAAGGGTGGCCATGCAGTGGGAGGGGTTTGAAGCCACCGTGGAGAAGGAGGTGGGGGGGGATTGTCTTTCCGGATGCTTGAGGGATTCCGACAGAATGCAACCGTATGTGTCCTCGTCATATTTTGCATCAATAAAGTGTTCTTTTGAAACCTTAAGCAGATGTGTGTTTACGCCTGCGGTAGCCGATCGATTGGTGACCGCAATTGCCGCCCTAAAGGGTAAAAATGGCAGCCGTGCAGGTGTCACGGCACGGGTCGGCTCCCATGAGATGGGGGCGCAGAGACCCGCTCCCCGTGGGTCTTGCGTTCCGCAGCTCCAAGCGAGAGAGTGACGGTATCCAACCTGACGTTCAGGCCGGACAAAGAGCGGCTTTTATTCTTTTCCGTTCAGTTGACGCGGCCACACTTGGGTGAGCAGCGTTGGTTTCTCCGGCTTGCCGCGTCGCTCCTGCTGATGCCAGGCACTGGGGGTGTGGGGTCCGAGGAGTGTGCGGGATCTGGTGAGGGGAAGGGGGGTTCGGGGAGAGGAGTGGCGGAGCTGCGAGAGCCCCCTCCTGTGAGCGGTGCATTCTTAAGCCTTGGCTGTCGTGAGCCACCGCCTGGAACATTCCCAGGTGCTCTGCGAGAGCCCACGTTGCGTGCAAAGGTAAGTGTACTCATGCCGGCGCTGGGAAGTGGCCAGGCGGTGCTCACAAGATAAGATATCGTCCAAAACGGAGGCTCTGGGTCCAGCCCTACGTGGGAGGAATGTGTGTGTGCACGCTGGTATATAAGTTCTACAAACGGGACTGCTGGAGGGCAGGTCAAGACTGGAGGTAAGCTCACAATAGCAGTGCTGTTAATGCTCCCGAATGCTGTTCGTGTCGCATCTCTCCTGGGCATGGTTGGATGATTGGAAACTTAGAAGTCTGCGTCCACACTTGTTAGGCAGGAAATGGCTTCAGTTGAGGGGTGAATTGTTTCAGAACCTCCAATTTTCGCAGTTGCCAGTAGTTCACTAATATGTGGACCCACATAGAGACTGATAGACTCATAGAGATCCACAGATTTACATCGAGTTCGGGGTGGCACTGCAGGAGTTGAGTGTCGCCAGTGACTCACCTCTTGTATGAACTTGATCTGTTACAATATGTAATCTTGTTGCTGGCTGCTCGGTGTTTTGGATCTTTGGTCTTCTGCTGTGCAACTGATCAACATAAGTTCTGTCCATTCTAGATTTGAAGCTTTCGTGACTGCAAGGATTCATATTCTTAGGTTTTTTTCGGTAAAGTCACGTAGGTAAAAAATTAATAAAAGTAAAATAAAAATACAATAAAATCACGACGTTTCGGAGGCAACACAATCCTCCGTCTTCAGGTGGAACCATCACAGCACGATGTATTAAGTAAGAGAAATTCCAAGAAAACAGTCCTTGAGCCAAGGTAGGCCCTGGATATTATTTTTGTGAGGTTCGGTGCGGCTGATGCACGCTGTGAGGAATGAGCCTTTGTTGTGTGAGCTAGGTGCGGCTGATGTAAAGGTGCGTGTAAATGGGACTGAGCCTTTTGTTATGTAGAGGTGGTGCGGCTGAAATCGCTGCCAGGAATGAGTCTTTGTTGTGTAGAATGGTTGAACTGGGAGGTTCTAAGAGTTGTTAAGGTGCTGTCCAGTTGTGTGGCTATAATTATAATCGGCCCACAAAGGAGCGCCGTGTTCTGCTGCGACGTGCGCTGGGGCTGCTGGAGCGTCTCCTCGTGCGTGCGAGTTTCCTACTGAACTCGTCCTGGGCTGTCTTTTCGTCGATGATCCTCAATGCTCTCCTGGCTCCAGCCGTGGTCCACAGTAGCTCTACGATATTTTGGCTACGGCTTGCTCCGGACATTTGCACGTGCTGGCTGGCCAGATGTTCAAGTGGATTGCACGGTATTGCCAATGTTATGTTTAGGTCTTTGATGAGGGTGTGGGCCCGCCTCTTTGAGGCTTGATGCTTGTGCAATTAGAGCGCTTATCAATATTACCCAAGTCGGTGAATTTCCACAGAGCAGTTTCGGCTGTCTTTGATGCTGTACCTGCCCGCCCGTCCGATGCCGCACCCGTCTCGTGCCTTGTAGCTACTGCGACGACGATCTTCATCCGTGAAGACAAGTGGTGGAGGTAGTGCGAGGCGAGGCCGCGTGGTGTGGGGTCCGGCGGGCGGTCTGGGTGGTGTGTGCAGCCACGTCCGTCTGGTCTCTCGGTGCAGGTTTGGTCCCAATTCGCAACCATGAAGCTCCTGCTCGCCGCGGCGCTGCTCGCAGTCGCGATGGGAATGGCCGAGTCGATTCGCATCGCCGCCTTCAACATCCAGACGTTCGGCGATGCCAAGATGTCCAAGCCCGACGTGGCGAAGGTCATCGTGGATGTAAATGCCTCCTTGTCCTCGCCATGCCCTCACCGGTCCCGAATGCCTGTCTCCCCATTATACCAGATACCAATCCATCGCTTCGCCAAACGACAGATCGCTGCTCTGATGAACTTTGAGGCTGGGCTCGTCCTGTTTGGCGCCCTGAGCCAGTGGTGACAATTCCACATTTCTATGAAGGAGGCAAGTCTATTAATTGGACAACCAATATGACTTCCCCACAAAGTGGTAGATATTTTACTGACCCCGAAGGGATGATGGGCCGAGTCAATCCCCAACATGGATTTCAACTCGGAACCTTCTGTTTGCAGGCCGCTCGCTCTTCACGCTGAGCCACCCGGCCGGATAATAAAAATCTCTTCCCCAGAGATCAGTTCCTCTGTATCTACCAGATTATTCTGTTGATATGAGATAATCTGTCTCTACGTCACGTAATCTCTATTTACAGATAACAGATATCTTTCCAAGGTACCAAGTAATCTGTCTATTCACCAGGTATCAGATCATGAGATCCATGGATGGAGATCATTAGCGCTTTGTGCCAGCTCGTTCACCCACAGTGCCAAGTTATCCGCCAATCCCGGGCCTATCGCAGTGGTCGCTGGGAAGGAGTACAGCTCTCAATAACGAGCACTGAAGCTGCCACAACGTGGTCATCTCTTCACCAAATTCCAGAAATCTATCTCTTCCTCAGGTTATCAGTCTCTATGACATCGTCGTAGTGCAAGAGGTTCGGGACTCAGACCTCAGCGCCGTCAAGCTGCTCATGAGCCAGCTCAACAGGTGAGAGGACCGGTGTCACGGTGAGGAGAGGTCACGTGGGGGGAGGTCGCGGGGAGGAGTAGGTCGCGATGGAGAGCTCAGGATAAATATCTAATTGGGACTGTGAAAGGACAGAACGAGAGATGTTGATTTTCCCGGGAAGCCTTTCGAGTTGGCGTCCTGTGTTTTCGCTGAGGCCAGGTCATAAACGCCAGATGGCATGATCTGAAGGATGTGAGTCAGGGATGCGAGTCAGGGTATCACTGCGCTATTTGTCTCACCTGGACTCATTCTGCACATGTGCGACAGTGCCTCAGCCCATCACTACGAGTACCTGGCCAGCGATCAGCTCGGCAGCTCCACCTACACAGAGCGCTACGTCTACATCTACAGGTAACACTCAACTACAGGCGACACCTACCTACAGATGACACAGGTGACACCCAATCACAGGCGACACCTACAGGTAATACGCAGCTACAGGTGACACGCAGCTCCATGTGACATTAACCTACAGGTGACACCTACAGGTGGTAAACGTAGCTACAAGTGACGACGACATGCGACACACAACTGCAAGTGACACCCACTTGCAGGAGATACGTGTAGGTAACACTGGTCAACACACTTTTAAGGTAATTTGGGGTGCTGATTCCAAATCTGGCATCAGTTTTTGTCTATCACATTTTGAGATATCAAATATTGCATTTGCAATAAAAACTGCAGAAGAAAAATATTAAATAAATGTGGCATATCTACATTAAATTATATTATAAACACACTATCCTAAAAATACAGCACCATATTTTAACACTAAAGCAGTCACTGACTCGCAACAACTTGCAATCATAAGTGACGGAGTTAATTTCTGGTAAAATCAATGAAAATGGGGTATGCCGATAGCATAAAAATGAGATGTGATAGAGCAAATCTGAGATCAGATTTGGAATCGGCACCCTGAAATTAGTCTAAAACAGCTGCAAAAGTCCAGGCCAGAAAAAAAAAGTTTTTTTTGTTGTTGACCAGTTTAATACGCAGCAACAGAAACATCTACAGGTGACACGCAGCAGTGCATGTACCGCAGCAAATCTGGACTGGACTGCCCTACCCTGATAAGTTATCTCCACGTGGTCCTAGAAAGTATTTTCTAGAGATGTGTTTTCTCTTGAGCATGGAACCTTCTCTCCTCACACTTGATACAGCAAGTCTGGCTGTGACGGTCTCACCTGATGACGGAGACTTGTGTTGCCTCCGAAACGTCGTGATTTTTATGATTTTATTTTTATAAATTTTAATTTCATTTTTTTACCTACGTGACTTTACCGAAAAAACTAAGAGTATGGAACCTTCTCATCAGAGATTTTTGTAAACATCTTCCACACTTCACATTTTCGAAGCCCTTTCTCTCAAATAAAATCTGCAGTCATCCAGCTGCAACAGTGCTGCTGCCGCTGCTGCAGCTCTCCGCAGGGATCAGCTCGTGTCTCTTGTCTCCACAGGGATAAGGTCGTGTCTGTCTCCAGCAGCTACCACTACGACGATGGCTGCGAGTCTTGTGGCACCGACACGTTCAGTCGCGAGCCGTTCCTGGTCAGGTTCAACATCCCCAGCAGCGGTGAGGTTCTCGGCCACGCTGGAGGGAAGGGCGGTGGACGGAGTGAATTTCAGGACCAGGGCTGGAGTTGGGTGGTCACCCGTCTGGGTTTGATCTGGTCGGGCCGTCTGGGATTGGGGTGATCTCCGTTCGGGTGGCGCCAGGAATGGATTTAAATTTCGATTGAAAGCTTTCGTGACTGCAGGGATTCATCTTCTTGGTTCTTTCGGTAAAGTCACGTAGAAGAGAAATAATTAAATAATAAAAATACAACATTATTACATAATTATTTCGGTAAAGCCACGTAGAAGGGAAATAATAAAGGGAAAATAAACAAAAAAATATTAACTAATAAAATATTGCAAATAAAACATAATAAAATAATTATAAATTGATTTTTTATTATCCAAATAAAACACAATAAAATAATAAAAAAATATTTATTTTGTTATGTTTCATTTTTATTATTTTATTATTTCACTTCTACGTGACTTTACCGAAAGAACCAAGAAGAGGAATGGATTTGTACCCGAGATCCGGTACCGGTCTTGCAGCATTGAACTTCATTTCATATACTGCACGGTGTTGATAGACCTCGGGTGACCGAGAAACACGTCTGGGTTTTGCCTACAGCAGGAAAGGTGCTGCAACACTGCAACATGGGGCCGTTGGGATGTGAGGTGTGGTGACGTGCGGTGGTGAGTGGGGTGTGGAGGATGTGTGTGTGTGTGTGGTGGTGAAGAGTATGGTGGTGAGTGTGGTGGTGAGAGTGGTGGTGGTGTGTGATCGTGTGTGGTGGTGAACTTTAGCGAGCGGCGGTGTGGCAGTTAGCGCGCTCCGCTACCGACCCGGCAACCCGGGTTCGATTCCCGCTCACAGCCAACACCGGTGACGATAATTATCTGAACCGGTCCTGGGCCTCTCCTATGTCGACTCAGCCTCAAATGAGTACCTGGTGCAGTGTGTAAACATCGTCACTAGGGAGACAAAGGCGGCCGGGCGTGCTGCTGACGACCCACCCCCTCGTGTGCCACAGTGCCCGCCTTCGTAGATGCTCGCTAACAGCACTTGCCCCAACAGTCGGTTAAAGCTTTTCGGGGATCTTTGTTGTGTTTTGGTGAGAGGGTGATGGTGATGGTGAGGAGCGTGGTGGTTGTGCGATTGCAGCTGTGCCGCAGCTCGTGCTCGTGCCGCAGCACACGTCGCCCGATCTGGCGGTGACGGAGATCGACGCGCTCTTCGACGTCTACACGGACGCGCGCCAGCGCTGGGGCACGGACGTGAGGCAGCCTCCCCATCACCGTGACGCCGCGTTCCCGACACCGCCACATCTTTGACACGGCAACGTGGCCTCCGCACCTTTCCGTGTTCCTCAGAACGCCGTGTTCCCCACAGAGCATCATGATCCTGGGTGACCTGAACGCCGACTGCAGCTACGTGACGGCGTCCGACTGGGGGCGCATCCGCCTGCGCTCGGACTCGCGCTTCTCCTGGCTCATCGGCGACGCGGCGGACACCACCGTGGGCACCACCGACTGCGCCTATGACAGGTGCGGATGGGGCCCTTCAGGTTGGCGACCCGCTGGGGTCTGGGTTGACAGTGGGGTCTGGGTCCTCAGTGGGGTCGGGGTCTCGGAAGGGATCGGGTCCTGGTGGGGTGGGGTTCTCGTCTCACGGTGCCTTCCCCCTCTCGTGCGCAGGATCGTGGTGGCTGGGAGCGCGCTCCAAGGGGCCATTGCTTCCGGCTCTGCTCGCATCCTCAATTTCCAGTCCATGTATGGCCTGACCCTGGAGAAGGTGAGCGGTCCCGTGGCAGTCCCGTGGGGGTCCCGTGGGGGTCCCTTGGGGGTCCCGTGGGGGTTCCGTGGAGGTCTCGTGGGGTCCGCGTGGCTGCTGGTTTCACCGTTGACTCCTAGATCTCATATCCGCCCCCCTGACCCCGTGTTTGTTCCTCCTCCCCGCCCCAGGCCAAGGAGGTGAGCGACCATTTCCCGGTGGAGGTGACCATCAACTAGAGGATCCTGCTGCTGCTGCTGTAGCTGAGTGTGGCTCAATAAACGTTGGCCCTCTCACTCCTCGCGTCCGTCTCGCTCTGTCTCGCACGGCATCGCACATCAGTTACCAGCGCACACAGGGTTGTCACCTCATCCCCCCCCCCCTCATCCTCACCCACCTCATCCTCCTCACAACCTCTCATTCATTGCTCCCACCCTCCCGCACCCCACCACCCCTTCCGCTGATCGGGTCCCGGCTCCTCGTTCCTTCCCCCTCTCCGTCTTGTACTGATACAGATTCCGTGTGTGTCACGTAGGTTAAAAAATTAAAATAAATAAAATCACGACGTTTCGGGCGCAACACAAGCGTCCCTCTTCAGGTGGGGACAACTTAGCGAAAGCACAACACGCTTAAGTGTGTCACCTGAAGAAGGACGCTTGTGTTGCGCCCGAAACGTCGTGATTTTAACTATTTTAATTTTTTAACCTACGTGACTTTACCGAAAAAAAAAGAGTATGAATCCTTGCAGTCACGAAAACTTCAAATCTAGAATCCCGTGTGTGGCCTGGCTGTTGGGGCAAGTGCTGTTAACAAGCGCCTATGAAGGCCGGCACGTCACATTTGGGAGTGGTGTTGGGCAGTGCCACATCCGGGCCGCCTTTGTATTCCCTGTGCTTATGCTTACACATTTCACCTGGTACTCTTTTAAGGTTAGAGTCAACCTGGGCTACGCACAGGATCACTCCCTGGCGCTGCCTGTGAGCGGGAATCAATCTCGGGTCGTCGGGTTCGTAGGTGCAAGTCACCACCACCATTCCTCGCTTCCTGTTGATGGGGAGGTGAGACCACATCAGCCAGGGGTCTCGCATCTTCTCACACCTCACCTCCATGCTCTAACGTCCCCTTCCTGATGTTGTTGGAAGCTTCCTGTCCCAGAGGACTGTTCATCCCTCAGGATGACTGGAGCCAGGATGAGCCAACTGGACATCCTGCACTGTATTCCAAGGAGGTCTGGGGGGTACCAGTCCAGCTCCCGACAGATAAATGGCAGCCTCTACTCTCCAATGAGTGATCGAGTGCATTCCGCGTGACCATTTGCTGTGGTTTTCTACTGGTTCTGGGGGGACCCCTAGGGGGCGTGGGGGGAGGGGTGAGTTTGGGGGGGGGATAGATGTCTCCTGGCTCTGCCAAATAGGGTTTGGCTAGGTGACGTCATAGACATGTGACACACCGGGGCCTCCGGCAGAAGCTGAGATGTTTTGCACGTGGTTTCGTGGTGAATGGAACTAAAGGTGGAGAGGTACCCAGCCCCTCATACCCGTTGGCCACTTTTGTGGCTGCAAGCGCCATGAGGGGAAGGGCGAAACAAATGTTTTCCCTTTTGAGTTCAATGTATCCGAGATTGGTAAATGAGAAATTTTGTCAGCTACTGCTGAGCATACGCTCACTCAGGTTAAGAACTAGGCTACAGTCTACATTATAGACTGCCAGCACGCTCACTCAGTTTAATAACCATTGCTACAGTCTACATTATAGACTACCAGTACGCTCATTCATTTGAATAACTATTGCTACAGTCTACATTATAGACTGTCAATACGCTCACCAAGCTTAAAAACCAGGCTACAGTCTACATTATAGACTGACAGTACATGAGAATAGGTTTCCCCCTTTTTTCTGGCAACAAAACAGGTACAGTACACTTATTCAGATTAAGAACCAGGCTACAGTCTACATTAGTGGTTCATTTTGTATTATTTTTATTGACTTTTTTTTCTATCTACGTGACTTTACCGAAAGAACCAAAGAATATGAATTCTTGCAGCCACGAAAGTTAAGTAAAAATTTAGGCTTCCAGTAGTTCGTCGTTCGAGTCATTTCACATTCATGTCACAGCAAAATCTTCACAGTTGCTGTAACGCCCACTGAGCCGTCTCCTCCTGATCACAGCGATTAGAGCCACTACGACATTCAAAAAAGATAGCCCCAAGTACCCGGGCAACGCCGGGTATTTCCTGATAGTACAAAATAAAATACAAAGACTCCCGTATAGTCTTTGCAAGACCGATGGGGCAAGTGCTGTTAGCGAGTAGCACCTGTGACGGCCGGCACCAAACTGCTTTCTGCAGACCTGTCAACCCCTTAATCAGTGCCCTACTAATTACAGACCAAGTCAGACATTGTTTCACCGCGTGCCCCTTATAAACCTCAACGTTTATCCCACAAAGTCCCATCACAAGGGAGAAACACAAATAGACAAAAAAATGGTTTACCCGTATTGAAACGGCTGTGGGCGGTATCGACCTGAAACACCGATTTCCCCGTACAAGAAGAATACGGGGGTAAGCCGTGTGGGTTGATGGGGGTTTATTTTTGTGCTTTCGTTTGGTGTCATTCCTCCGCGCCTCCGATTCGCACGGTTCGGCGACGTGCGGTGCGAAAGAAGTTCACCGTAGAAGTACACACACAGAGGACGGGGGTGGCCGCCTACTCACAACGTCAACAAACAAACCGAGTGGTGGTGCCAGGCTAGGTGCGCTTTGAGGCCGTCGCGTGAAGTGCAAATGGCTCGCTGTAGGCGTGAGGTCACGGGGGACAGCCCAGGTGCCGTGGGGTTTTGTTTCATTTATTAGGTACGAGCAGGAAGTACCCGACGTTGCCCGGGTCTTAAAATATTTCAAAGCTACTCTTAAAAATGCAACAGCAGTGTGTACTGACTGGGTGGTACCTGCTATGATTACAGCAGTGCATACTGTGGTGGTACCTGCTATGATTACAGCAGTGCCTACTGTGGTGGTACTGGCTTTCACTGCAGCAGTGCATATTGTGATGGTACCTGCTATGATGACAGCAGTGCATACTGTGGTGGTACCTGCTATGATGACAACAGTGCATACCGACTGTGGTGGTACCTGCTATGATTACAGCAGTGCATACTGTGGTGATACCTACTATGATGACAGCAGTGCCTACTGTGGTGGTACCTGCTATGATGACAGCAGTGCATACTGTGGTGGTACCTGCTACCAGAGGTGTGGACTCGAGTCATGTGACTTGGACTCGAGTCAGACTCGAGTCATGAATTTGATGACTTCAGACTCGACTTGGACTTGCATAACAATGACTTTGTCCCACCTCTGCCTGCTACGATAACAGCAGTGCATACCGACTGCGGTGGTACCTGCTATGATGACAGCAGTGCATACCGACTGTGGTGGTACCTGCTATGATGACAGCAGTACATACTGCTGTGGTGGTACCTGCTATGATTACAGCAGTGCATACTGTGGTGGTACCTGCTATGATGACAGCAGTGCATAACGATTGTGGTGGTATCTGCTATGATTACAGCAGTGCATACCGACTGTGGTGGTACCTGCCATCACTACAGTCGTACATGCTGATTCTATAGCAGTATTATCGACTCTTTAGCACAAAGTACTCACCTGACAGAGTGGCGTGGTGAGGCCTAGTCCCGTGCAGAGCCTCCGGCCTCGCCTAGATTGTCCAGCCGGCCGAGGTGGCACCTTGGCAGGCTGGGCTGCTACCCCTGCCCCCCCCAGCCACAATCTCCCCGGTCTCTCTGCAGTAATATCTACGGCCTATAGTGGTAGCATTTAGCGACTGTATAGTAGTAATAATTACAGACATCGGGGTGGGGGGGGGACATCACACAGTGAAGAATTTACCTGAGCGTTTAGTGTACAATGGTGCCTTGACTTACGAGTTTAATTTGTTCCGCGATGGAGCTCGTAACTCAAATTACTCGTATGTCAAATCAATTTCCCCATTGAAATGAATTGAAATGCCATTAATCCGTTCCGGGCCCCCACAAAACACTGCAGATTTTTTTGTTAAATGTTTTTAAATAAGAAAAATGTACTTATAAATAACGAATATTGTATAAAAACACAATACAATAGAATGTACTGCAATAAACTGGCTTTATCAAGTACATGTATAATGTACAGCATTTACCTTGGAGATCAGACGACTTGAAGATGCTGACGGAGTTGGAGGAGAAAGGCTGAACTGAATAAGTGAATCTTATTCGCTGATTTTTGCCCTTTTTGCAACACTTTCCTCATTTTCATCTGCAGGGGTTTTCGATAAAAACCTCTCCAATGAGGTCTGTTTCATCCTCCATTTCAGAATGTTTCTGAAATGAGTTAGGCGAGTGTCATTAAATAGCGCCGTCGCACGCCCAGTTGCAACTTTTTCTGGGTGCTTCTTTTGAATAAAGTCAGAAAGTTTCTCCCACATTCCCAACATTTCCTTTATCTCACTTGTAGAGATAACCTCCTCTGCCTCCTCCACGAAGTTTTGCAAAATAACTGCAAGCACAAAAGGTGAGCACAACACTGATGCTTCCACTGCTTAAAGCAGGCATGTCCAAAGTCCGGCCCGCGGGCCAATCACGACCCGCGGTCAGATTTCATACGGCCCGCAGCTTCGGTCTTATAATGTGTTATTTATGGCTCGCCAGCTCTGTCAGAATAAATACATCATAAAACTCATGGAAATTTAAGGTATTCTATACAGTTTGTTCAATGTTATCTGACGGAATGAAAGGCAGAATTGCGTTTTTAGAGTTGTTCACGTCTGCCTGAGTGGCTTATATTTGGTTACATTGTCATTTGAAAAATAAAAGTAATTGTGACAATGAAAATTGTTTTGTAACAGTGTGTATTTCCACGTAACTTTTGTGGTTAAAAAAATGTCAGAAGGATCTATTGGCCCCCGGGCATCTTCACTTTATCAAATGTGGCCCTTTTAGCAAAAAGTGTGGACACCCCTGGCTTAAAGTGAACGAGTGGGACACGTGATGCTGGACGGATGTTGTGGCATTCGCTGCGCTAACTAGCGGTGGTGTATCTGAAGCTGGCTCGTAACCCCAATTTTAGCTCTCAACTCAAAGCAAAAAAACGGCCGAGAGACGGCTCGTATCTCGAAAAACTCGCTAGTTAGGACACTCGTAAGTCAAGGTACCACTGTATTTTTATAGCATTTTTACGCGAAAGAAAATGTCCCCCTCACTGGCAACCGAAGGCGTGCGACTTGGTATGGTCGTGCACGCATCATAAAGAATAAAATAATAGTTCAGCGCACAGAAATCTCACTAAATCGCTAATGAAACTAATTTAAAGTTGATGACGGGTGTGAAAAAGGAATAGCGCTTGCTGACCGCGGGGCTTACAGCGTGGTGCCTGGTCAAGCGAGCGACCACAAACAAAGACACAAAGCCACAAACCCACAATTTTCTACTTTTATATATATAGAGAAGAAAGATAGAAGATAGATAGAAGAGAAGATAGAAGAAGATAGATAGCCCTGTGAGCCATAGGGCCTTCCATAAATGACGTCACGCACCTAGGGGGGGGGGGGGGTCAGACATTTGTGACGATGTGTGACGAGGGGGGGGGGGGGGGGTTTGAGAAATGTGACGTCACATCAAAATGCGCAACTTTAAATAAATATAGACAACACGTTCTACTTGATTAAATAGACGTTTTACTAAATGTTTCCCCCTACAACATCAGAGTGCAGCGCCACATTAAATACGCACTACAATGACAATAGTTGAAAGCGATTTGAAGCATGTTTTATTTTGGGGGGGGCAGAGCTTTGTGACGTCATATTTGAGGGGGGGGGGTCTGACTTTTTGTGACGATGGGGGGGGGGGGGGTCAAAAATCGTCCAAAATCTTGTGACGTCATTTATGGACGGCCCCAGAGGGACATCACCACGTCACGACCATCACCACTTCCGACAGTTGGATTGTCACCTTTTCCCAGCCATCAAAGACAAAGATCCCCCCTGTAGCCTTAACAGACTGTAGGGGCAAGTGCTGTTCGCGAGCACCTGTGAAGGCCGGCACAGCACACGAGGGGGTGGGTGGCCAACACCACGCCCGGTCGCCTTTGTCTCCCCAGTGGCGATGTTCACCACACACCGCACCAGGTGCTCATTTTGAGGCTGAGTCGACCTAGGGGAGGCCCAGGACCGGTTCAAATAATCATCGCTGGTGTTGGCCATATACCGGAGTCGAACTCGGGATGCCGGGTTCGTAGCGCAGCACGCTAACCGCTGCACCACCGCTCCCACCACCACCATCATCATCATCACTGCCGTCGTCATGACCACGGCCACGCAAGTCGCCCCAGCGCGTCACGCACGGCAGCTTGAGCAATACCGGAGAGGGCCCCTCCCCTACCCCCGCACCCCCTCCCCTACCCTCTCCCCCACCCTCTCCCCCACCCCCTCCCCTACCCCCACCCTCTCCCCCACCCTCTCCCCCACCCCCTCCCCTACCCCCTCCCCTACCCCCACCCTCCCTCCTACTACTTAACCCTCCCCCCCTCCCTCCTCCCACCCCCTCCCTCACCTGCACCCCTTCCCCCACCCCCTCCCTCACCTGCACCCCTCCCCCCACCCCTCCCTCTCCCCTTCCCATCCCCTCCCACCCCCCGCCCCCTCACCTGCACCACTCCCCCCGTCCCTGCGCCTCGCGCGCGCAAAGAGGCTGTCGCTTCCGTCTCGTAGTCGCTGCCTGCGTCTGCCTCGCTGCTGCGTCTGTCTTGCTGCTACTGTTGCTGTTGTTGTTGCTGCTGCTGTTGTTGTTGCTGCGTGGCCATGAGCTATGGCGATGCCCCCGACGGCCTTGCCAGCGCCCTGGGGCTGGAGGCGAACGAGGAGGACGCGACCCCCCTCAGGGAGCAGCCGCTCAGGCTGGAGGAGAAGAAGCGCATCGTGTAAGGGTAGACCCCCCCCCATCTCTCTGACCCCCCCCCCCCCATCTCTCTGACCCCCCCCCCCCCCCCATCTCTCTGACCCCCCCCATCTCTCTGACCCCCCCCCCCCACATCTCTCTGACCCCCCCCCATGTCTCTGACCCCCATCTCCGACCCCCCCCAATGGCCTTTCCCGGATGCCACTATGACCCCCCCCCACCCCTTTGACCCCTCTGTGACCCCTCTACGATTCCTCCCGAATCTTGGTACCCCGATGAGACCTCTGATTCTCCTTCATCCCGTCCCCCGACTAATGGAGCACAGGGAGTCACTCATTGGACAGGTGTCTCTCTGTGTCTCTCTGTGTCCCCGTGTCTCTGTGTGTCTCTCTGTGTCTCTGTGTGTCCCCGTGTCTCTCTGTGTCCCCGTGTCTCTCTGTGTCTCTCTGTGTCTCTGTGTGTCTCTCTGTGTCCCCGTGTCTCTGTGTCTCTCACGGGACAGGTGTCTCTCTGTGTCTCTCACGGCACAGGTGTCTATCTGTGTCTCTCTGTGTCTCTGTGTGTCTCTGTGTGTCTCTCTGTGTCTCTCACGGGACAGGTGTCTCTCTGTGTGTCTCCATGTCTCTCTGTGTCTCTCTGTGTCTCTCTCTGTGTCTCTCATTGGACAGGTGTCTCTCTGTGTCTCTCTGTCTCTCATTGGACAGGTGTCTCTCTGTGTATCTCTGTCTCTCATTGGACAGGTGTCTCTCTGTGTCTCTCTGTCTCTCATTGGACAGGTGTCTCTCTGTGTCTCTCTGTGTCTCCCTGTGTCTCTCTGTCTCTCATTGGACAGGTGTTTATCTGTCTCTGTCTCTCATTGGACAGGTGTCTCTCTGTGTCTCTCTGTGTCTCCCTGTGTCTCTCTGTCTCTCATTGGACAGGTGTTTATCTGTGTCTCTGTCTCTCATTGGACAGGTGTCTCTCTGTGTCTCTCATTGGACAGGTGTCTCTCTGTGTCTCTCTGTGTCTCTCATTGGACAGGTGTCTCTCTGTGTTTCTCATTGGACAGGTGTCTCCCTGTGTCTCTCTGCCTCTCATTGGACAGGTGTCTCTCTGTCTCTGTCTCTCATTGGACAGGTGTCTCTCTGTCTCTCATTGGACAGGTGTCTCTCTGTGTCTCTCATTGGATAGGTGTCTCTCTGTGTCTCCCTGTGTGTCTCTGTGTCTCCCTGTGTCTCTGTCTCTCATTGGACAGGTGTCTCTCTGTGTCTCTCATTGGACAGGTGTCTCTCTGTGTCTCTCTGTGTCTCTCATTGGACAGTTGTCTCTCTCTCTCCCCGTGTCTCTCGCGTGTCTCTGTTTCCGTGTTTGTTCGGAGACACCGCGTCAGGCCCATAAACAAATTTCCTCGCTCTGCCCCCACCTCCTCACGCCTCGCTCTGCCCCCCCCCCCCTCCACGGGGCGGAGTTCCCCTCTCGCGTGCTGGGGGACATGAGGGGGGGGGGGTAAGCACATGGTGATGGACTGAGCTGGTTTTTGTGTAGTGGGTCCAACCGAGTCGCAGACGTTGTTCTCTAGAGGCAACACTTTCATCATATCAACACGTAATACACAAAGGGGGGTAACTGCCCCTTGACCAGACACAGCCGAGGGTGGCGAGCACCCAGCTGACTCCACTACACGGAGGAGTGACAGCTATGAAGAGTCGGACCTTCACTCGGGTCCCTGACTACGTTTTCAGTTCAGTTCATGTATTAGGTGTAGCCCTGTGAGCCATGCGGATCTTGAATCGGGTGCAACCGCAACAAACAAAAACATGAACAAGAAACATCTTAGAGTGACTAAAATAAAAATACAGGAAAAAACATCAAAGTCTTCAAGAAAAAGCACCGCATTTCAACGCTGTGTGCAAAAATCCCAGTGGGATGCAAGTCAAACAATAACAACCATAAGTCAATTTAGATTATAGTTATCAGTCAATTTAGATTATAGTTATCAGTTGTACTACAACAAACAAATATGGCTAAACCAAAACGTTTTCGAAATCACCTAAATAAAGCTATACAACAATGTAACAGTGATCATAGGAATGGACATTTGTGAGAAATGTGACGTCACATCAAAATGCGCTACTTTAAATAAATATAGACAACACGTTCTACTTAATTAAATAGACTTTTTAATACATGTTTTCTCCTACAACATCAGAGTGCAGCGCCACATTAAATACGCACGACAATGACAATAGTTTAAAGCGATTTGAAGCATGTTTTATTTTGGGGGAGGGGGGGGGGCAGAGCTTTGTGACGTCATATTTGAGGGGGGGGGTCTGACTTTTTGTGACGCCGTGTGACGGGGGGGGGGGGTAAAAAATCGTCCAAAATCGCGTGACGTCATTTATGGACGGCCCCTAACATGTACAACCAAACTTTGCACTCATCGCTGGCAGCATAAATCACTCCATAACAGCTGGGAGTATCAGTAGGATTATCGAAATGTTTCAATGCACCTTTGAAGATCAGCACACTATAATAAAAACTCAAGATCATACTTTGCAGCGGTAATCCGGAGCGATATATTTGATTTCAGGCCACTGAACAGCAGTGGCAGCTAGGGGTGTACAACTCCTCTAGAGCACTTTGGAGTGAAGATCTCACAGGTAGTGATGCAAGTTGCAGTTTATTGGCGATAGCATTCCAGACCCTGGGGGCAATAGCAAACGCCCTTCCTCCAGTATATGTACGGCAATAGGGAATGTGAAGCTGGTAAATGAGCGAAGACCTTGGGTCACATTTGTTCCTCGAAACAGAGAGGAGATCCAGCAGGTAGTCTGCTGATTTTTTTGTAAGTAGATCGTGAATAAATAAGATCTGATGCACAAGCCGTCGATCATTAAGAGATGTTAAGTTTGACCCAATGTCGAGATCGCAGTGGTGGGTCCTATATGGGCAGTTCAATGCAAATCTTAAGGCCGAGTGATAAATTGAGTCAAGATTCTTGTAGGACGTAGAGCTTTCAGCTTGTAGAACGAAGCGACCCCTGGTCCCTCTCAGGGACCCACCTTATATCCTCCCGGGTCGGGGCTGGCTCCGCCCTTGGCCCCGCCCACCTTCTCGAGCTTTCTAGCTCCCTCTCGACCCCCCTCGAGAGCTCTCCCCGGACACGTGATCACCTCCTAGCCCCCCCCACCCCCTACCTGGGGCCCTCTCTGTGGACACTCCAGATCACGTGTCTACGGGGTCAACCAGAGTGCCATGGCCCAGGGCAACCCTGCCCCCGGGCTGACACTCTCCCTTGTGGGAGCCTGCACTACACGCTGTGCGTGGTGCCCACGCTATCCCAGCGCTCACCAAGCCCCGCTAGGGCTGGTACCACACCCATCTACAGGGTGGACGCGATGACGGTGCATCGCACGCCGTGCTGTGCTAGAGCCGGCCTCACACAGCAACCCACACGGTGCTGTCCGCGACGTAGCGACATCACACGCCACGACCCTCCATACAGTGACATCCCTGATGTCACTACATTTGGATAGGGTGTAGGGGTTACGGTTAGGGTTGGGGTTGGGGATAGGAGCTGGTGGTAGGGTTGGGGTATTGCTGAGATTGGCTGCGGCACGGAGTATCGCCAGCAGCTCCTGGGCTATTTGTGGCAGGGTCGCCCATCGTAATAACTCCAAGGGTTATTGGTGCCCAGCGTGGTCCCTGTCCTCGGGTTTTCTTCGTGTCGGGTCGGGTGCACCACGCGCCATGTGTGTGGGTGTGTGGCGCTGCAGGTGCTCGCTAACAGCACTTGCCCCAACAGTCTGTGAAGGCAAAACGGGGAATCTTTTTGGTGCTGCAGGGCACTTATGGCGAGGGACGCGCCGCTGCTCTCTCAATGGGAGTCGTGGCGCAGGAGCATGAGCACCCGGATGCGAAGGTCGCGGGCCGGGGCCCATGGGGCACTCAAGAGCACGGCCCTGTGGAGCGGCAGCCTCAAGGAGATCGCAGGTGGGCCACAATCGCATGCCCGTGGCGTGGGGCACCTAGCCTGGCACAGCGGGCACCGCACACGTGCACCCCGCCACACACACACTGTACCACGCGCGCCATGGGACGATCGCGTTTGGCCAGCCGGTGCTTTGTCCTCGGCCAAAGCGTCTGATGTTGAGAGGCTGCATTTGGATCGATGAGGAGGAATGAAGCTCAGTCAGCGGTCGTCGAGGTGAATCGAGCGAGCAGTGAGACGACGGTCAAGATCGGCGCGCTCGCCTGCCTCGACATCCCGGCACGACCGTCCGCTTGACGAGCGCTCGCTTCTACAGAACCGTCACGAGTCGCGACGTTCCCGAGAGGGACGGGCACCGTTCAGGCGGCAACAAAACCACGACCCATTAGGGGTCCATCTTCTTGGTTCTTTCGGTAAAGTCACGTATAAGGGAAATAATAAAAGAAAATAAAATTAAAAACATAATAAAATAGTGAGAATTGTATTTTATTATGTTTTTTTTTCCTTCTACGTGACTTTACCGAAAGAACCATTAGGTGTCACCCGATCGGCCACAATCCCAGGGGAAAGGTCGAGTATTTTTAGTCTCACAACGTCGTCACCCGCCGACGAAACCGAGATCTCGCCGCGCATTTTTCGGTGCCAGGGCACCGAGTGAAAGTACCCAGGGTAGAGGGCGTCGCCACCCATTGCCGCACGCAACGCAACGGCGGCGGCACTGCCTCGTGTTTCGCCCGCCCTCGCCATGACGCTGGCGCCTTTGTGGATCCCGTGCGTGGACGCAGGTCGCTTCGGATCGGCCATCCAGTCCTACTTCTCGTTCATGCGCTTCCTCGTGCTGCTCAACGTCTGCCTCTTCCTCATCATGTTCTCCTTCGTGGTCATCCCCAACATCGTGAACGAGCACCTCGGGGTGGCCACCACGCCTGCCTCCACGGCCACCAACTCAACAAGCAACAGTGGTGAGCGGCACACACCACTCGCACAACACACACCACTCGCACAGCACACACCACTCACACACCACTCACACAACACACACCACTCGCACAGCACACACCACTCACACACCACTCACACAACACACACCACTCGCACAGCACACACCACTCACACACCACTCACACTCGACACAGCACTCACACAGCATACATAGCGCACACACCACTCACACAGCGCACACCACTCGCACAGCACACACCACTCACACAACTCGCACAGTCTACACAGCTCTCACACAGCACACATACCACTCACACAACTCGCACAGCACACATAGCGGACACACCACTCACACAGCGCACACACCACTCACACAGCGCACACACCACTCACAGCGCACACACCACTCACACAGCACACACACCACTCACATAGCGCACACACCACTCACAGCGCACACAGGCGATAGGCTGTCCCCGTGCCTCACGCCGCTGCCCGTGTCTCTGCCTCTCAGAATGCTTGGTGTACGATCTCCCGCAGCGCCCTCTCGGCTACTTCTACGAATATGTGCTTGATGCACTATCAGGCACGGTGAGTGCATCCCCGCATACAACGCTCATTATCACTCGCGGGACCATCACTTACTGGCCACTCACCACATGAGTACAAATGTAGTGTCGTAGATCTCTTCTTCCTTCTCGCTCGAGGCTTGTGTGCGCGTGCGGGTGGCTTGCGTCACACATACACTCTATCGGAGACGAGGTAGTGGCAGGAGGCACCGTCCTCCCCTTTTATTGTTGTTGAGTTCACGCCACCACTCGGGGCCCCCTCTCTCTCACGACCACGCTGCCGCACGACCCGTCCCAGACACGACCCCTCCCGCGTTGCACCGACGGCGTCGACCGGGACAGCCAACCACTGTCCGGCCGCGCAATGCCCGGGCGAAGGCGGCGGAGATGAAGGCGACAGCGATGACGAAACGAGTCCACTCCGAGAACCGGCAGCCCTGAGCTCTCGTTCTCCGCTGCTTTTATTCCCCTCGGCACGGCTTGGCATCGCCTTAGCCGCTCCTCCCTTCTCGAACCCACCAGAGGGTTCCAGGGGCTTCCCCACGAGGTCTACCGTGACCCTTGCCCCAGTTCTTCCGCCCTACCGGCACACACAGCCGTGTATATGCTCAGCGGCGTGTGCGCTAAGTGCCCACCTGCAGTTGCAGCTGCTTTCCCACAGTCAGCGCTATGTCACTACACAAAAAACTCACCAGCTACTCACCACACCAGTGCAATCACTCACCCCACAAGTCTCAATACCACGTAATCACGCACCATCTCCACCCCTCAGCACCCATCACACGTTTCCACGTGTGTGGGTAAGTATGTGCGTGTATGTACATGTCAACAAAGATCCCCTGTATAGCCTTAACAGAGTGTTGGGGCACCTGCTGTTAGCGAGTAGCACTTATGAAGGCCGGCACGGAACACGAGGGGGTGGGTGGCCAGCACCACGCCCGGCCACCTTGGCCTCCCTGGTAGTGTTTACACACCTCACCAGCTACTAATTTTAGGCCAAGTTGACCTATAATGGGGAGCGGTAGTGTAGCGGTTAGCATGCTGTGCTAAGAACCCGGTGACCCGAGTTCGATTCCTGCTCACGGCAAACATCAGTGACAAATATCTGAAATCGTCGTGGGCCTCTCCTAGGTCGACCCGACCTCAATTGAGTAGCTGGTGTGGCCACCCATGCCCTCGTGTGCCATGCCCGCCTTCATTGGTGCTACTCGCTAACAGCACTTGTCACAACGGTGTGTTAAGGCCACACGGGGGGGGGGGGATCTTTGTCTCTGTGCGTGTGCGCCGTGTACCAGGGCTTCCTAGAGAAGACGTACCTCTTCTACGGGTTCTACCCGAGCACGACGGTGGGGTCGCAGCAATCGGCCTACTCGCTGCCCCTCGCCTACCTCCTTTCCAGCATCGCCGTGCTGCTCGTGTCGCTGCTCTGGGTCGTCAGGCGGTGGGTACCCCCCCCTCCCCCCCACCCCCCCACCCCCCCCCACGCGGCTCCTGCGCACGTGGACGCCGCGCGGATCGTCCTCGTACGCGAACGCACGCTTACGAAGTGCACGTGTCCTCACGCGCTCAATGCGCACGTGTTTGGACGCGTGTCATGTGTTTGCGAGTGTGTATGTGCATTTTTCGATTTAAAGCTTTTTTGATTGCAGCGATTCATCTTCTTGGTTCTTTCGGTAAAGTCACGTAGAAGGGAAATAATAAAATAATAAAAATAAAAATTAAAATTTTTTATTTTATTATTATTTTATTACTTCCCTTCTATGTGACTTTACCGAAAGAACCAACCAGATGTATATGTGCAGTTGGCACCGTAGGCGGGTGCAGCCGATGCATCTAACGGTCATCTCAATCAGCTGTGCCATGGCACCTGGGTCTGTCCTCACCTGGCCTGGCACAGGCAGTGTGGTGAGGTCACCGTCACTTAGTTGCGAATGGCGGGTATTGGATAGGTATATGTGCACGTAGTAGGGAGCGGTGGTGCAGTGGTTAGCGCACTGCGCCGCGACCCCGGCGGCCCGAGTTCAAATCCTGCGAAGAGTGGCGAATATCTGAACTGGTACTGAACCTCCTCTTGGTCGACTCGGCCTTAAATGAGTACAGTACCTGGTGCGGTTTGTAAACATCGCCACTAGGGGGACAAAGGCGGCCGGGCATGGCGCTGACCACCCACTCTCTCGTGTGCCATCCCTTCATAGGCGCTCGCTAACAACCTACTGAGGCCACGCAGGGGATCTTTGTGTCTGTTATTTGTGTCACGTGACACCACGCCCTCGTACACAAGATGCTCCAGGTGAGACGTCATAAATAACGCGGTTCTCTGCGTCTCCCTGCCCAGCTCGGCGCAGGGCTGGAAGCTTGGCACACTGCAGAGCGAGGCGAGCGGGCTGCACTACTCACCGCAGGTCTTCTCCGGGTGGGACCACAGCCTGCGGGACGCCAACTCGGCTACGCTCAAGCACAGCAGCCTGGCCTACCAGCTGGTGGTGCGCATTGGTTGGGGGGGGAGCTCGCGCGCGCGCGTGGGGGTACACACAAACGCGGCAGTGAGAGGCGTGTTCCAGGAGCCGTGTTTTATGTGTGTACGCACGCGTGCGTGTGTTTGTACCTTTCCTGGATGCGTGCGTGCGTGCACCCTCCCGTGTGCGCGTGCAGAGTGGTCAGCGCACTGCTCTAGCAACCCGGCGACCTGAGTTCGATTCCGGCTCCAATACCGGTGACGATTATCTGAAATGGTCGTGGGCAGGGGCGGTTTCTTCATTAGGGCGATTGGGCGACGCACCACCAATGCCATTCAACCACAGAGTCACGCTAGCCGTCACTGTGCCTCTGGATATAGTCCAATCAGCGTCATGTCACGTTCTGTGGAGTACCGCCTCTTTTTGGGCGATTTCACTCCGGCTGAGAATCGCCCCGAGTGGTCCCATAGACTTACATTCAAAGATGTTTTTTTTCGAACGGGGGCGCTCCAATGCATTCTCTATGGCTTCCGGGAGGGCAAGCCCTAACGTGCTTACGTCATCATACGTAAGCACGTATCATCCAACAATATAATTTGTTGCCACCTAGTGGAATCTTTAATAAAATAAACTTGAGTGGTTTGTTTTAATAGTGAGTATAGAAACAAACAAGATGTATTGTAAGAGTCACTTTATTTTTCATTAATATTAAAGAAGTGAAGTTGCCTTTACATGCTTAAGCTGTTAATTTATCCATTGCATGGGTGGACCTTATCAATCATCCAGACATTTGCCCCCCCTGAGAGATTTTGCAGGAGCCGCCACTGGTCGTGGGCCTCAAATGAATACCTGTCACGATGTGTAAACATCAGCATCTTGGAGACAAAGGCGGCCGGTGCGTGGTGCCGGCCACCCACCCCCTCGCGTGCCGTGCCGGCCTTCGTGAGGTGCTCGCTATAACAGCACCTGCCCGAACAGTCCCTTAAAGGCTACGCGGGGGATCTTTGTCTTTGTGTGCACGCGTCCAGACGGACCTGGGCGAGGAGCGCTCCCGCAGGAGGATTGCCGAGCGCACGCGCGCACAGAAGGCGCGCGTGTACGTGGTGCGCGTGCTGCTCAACGTGCTGGTGCTGGCGCTGCTCGGGGCGGCCTTCTACTGCATCTACTGGGCGACCACCTACTCGCAGGGCTACACGCCGGGAGTACGCCACCCCTACTACCCCCCATGCGCACACGACGACAAAGACGATGATAGCCCGATAGCCTGCACGGGCTGTTGTGGCAAAGTGCTGTTCAGAAGGAGGAGTTGTGTAAATATGTGCTGCTGTGGCTACTCTCGCGGTACGACGCGTCTTCCCAGAAACTGAAGGCCGGGAGCATCCAGGGTGGTGTGGACTTCTTGGTGCAGTACCTCCCGTCCATCGTCATCACGCTCGCCAACTTCCTGCTGCCGCTCGTCTTTGGGATAACCATCGTCTGGGAGGACTACTCCCCCGGTTTCGAGATTCGTCTCTCACTGCTCCGGTGAGCGGTGGCACGGACGCAACACACGGACACGAAGACAAACACACGAACACACAGACAAACACACGGACACACAGACAAACACACGGACACAAAGACAAACACACAGACACAAAGAAAAACACACGGACACAGACACAAAGACAAACAGAAGAACACACGGACATGAAGACAAACACACAGACACAAATAGAAACACGCGGACACAAAGACAAACACACGAACACAAAGACAAACACACGGACACAAAGACAAACGCATGGACACAAAGGCAAACGCACCGACACAAAGACAAATGCACGGACACAAAGACAAACACATGAACACACGAACACGAAGACAAACACACGGACACAGACACAAAGACAAACACACAGACACAAAGACAAACACACGGACACACGGACACAAAGACAAACGCACGGACACAAAGACAAACACACGGACACAGACACAAAGACGCGCACACAGACACAAAGACAAACACATGAACACACGGACACGAAGACAAACACATGAACACACAGACACAAAGACAAACACACAGACACAAAGACAAACACACGAACACACGGACACAAAGACAAACACACGGACACACGGACACAAAGACAAACGCACGGACACAAAGACAAACGCACGGACACAAAGACAAACGCACGGACACAAAGACAAACGCACGGACACAAAGACAAACGCACAGACACAAAGACAAACGCACGGACACACACACCTGCGCTAACCCGAACGTGGGCCGTGCCGTGCCGCAGGTACGTGAGTCTGCGTCTGGCAAGCGTGGCGGTGCTACTCGTGACGCTCTGGTCTCGGATCACGTGCGACAACAACAACAACATCAGCGTCGCCAACAGCAACAACAGCAGCAGCAGCAGTGACTGCCAGCAGTGTGGGTACAACATAAATTACTTGGTAAGGTCCAGAACGCTCACTCTCATTCACCAACAATCACTCACCTTCCACCTCCGTGGCACAATCGCTCACCTTCAGACCCACCACCTCACCCACGCAGAAGCCGAAGCACCTGACCCTCGCTTTCACGCTCACCACTCGCCAACCCTCGCACTTCACGCTCAACCACCGCTAACCCCCCCCTCCCTCCCCCACCCGTTTAGTGCTGGGAGACGCGAGTGGGACAGGAGATGTACAAACTCACCATCTTCGACCTGATCACCTCCCTCGTCAGCATCCTCCTCGTGGAGTTCCCACGCAAGTACGCGACTCGCGCGGCCAACGGCACCGCCGCTCGCCCACTCACTCACTCGCCCACTCACTCACTCGCCCACTCACTCACTCGCCCACTCACTCACTCGCCCACTCACTCACTCGCCCACTTGCTCGCCCAACGCACACCCAGCCCTCGCACGGCATGGTGGCGAGCGCGACGTCCACGTGTCTCCCAGGATGATCGTGACGCACTGCGGGTGCGGGCTGACGCGCTGGATAGGCGAGCAGGAGTTCTCCATCCCCGACCAGGTGCTGCACATCGTGTACGGCCAGACCGTGTGCTGGGTGGGCACCATCTACTGCCCGCTGCTGCCCTTGCTCGCCGCCATCAAGTACACCATCTTCTTCTACAGCAAGAAGGTAGGCCACGCCATCGCCGCCACAACCGCACTGTCACTACCGCCGCCGCCACCGCACTACGACCACGACTCTTGCGCGTCTGGCTCTCTCTCTCGCGCGCGCTTGCACATCCTTTAATAGTCGGACAGGGTGGCAGGTAGCACGGTGCGAACTCTACTGGTGCTTTGCAGAAAGTAGTTCCTGGGTTCGATTCCTGACTTGAGTGCCTTCCATGTAGAGTGTTTTTGTTCTCCCCCTGTACCAAATGGGTTCACCAGGTTCCTTCTCAAATATAAAAACAAAAAACTCAATTGAACCGGTATTGACCAAACATGCCAATACTGAAAAGTGACGTGCAAATTACTCAACTGGGATCACAGATGCAACATCGCCCCCTTCTGCGAAAATGTAACAGGACCCTCCTGAAACAGTCTTCCTGGGTAGACGAGCATAACAGCAATGAGGCGGTGTCCATCTCCTGTTCACAGCCCTGAGCCAATGGTGGAAAGTCCACATTACCATGGAAAAAAAAAGAGGAATAGGAATAACATTTGCACGTCTCGATGTAAAGCTTTCGTGACTGCAGGGATTCATCTTCTTGGTTCTTTCGGTAAAGTCACGTAAAATGTAAATAATAAAGTATGTTTTATGTTTTATTTTTATTATTTTATTATTTACACTCTACGTGACTTTACCGAAAGAACCAAGAAGATTTGCACGTCTGCTAGCGCCCTCACGTATTGTGCGCGCCTCGCCGACACGCGTCGCCCATGACCGCCGCGTGCGCCACGCTTCTGCTGCTGGGTGTGTCTCACAGCTGTCGCTGATGCTGAACTGCCGGCCGGCGTCGCGCCCGTACCGCGCCTCCAGCTCCATGTTCTTCTTCTTCATCGTGCTGCTGCTCGGCCTCCTGCTCGCCTGGGTGCCGGCCATCTACACCATCGGCGGGTGGGTGCCGCAACAACAATATCCACAACACCACAACACCAACAACACTCATGCCGCAACACCACAATACCAACAACACCCGCGACGCAACACCACAACACCAACAACACTCATGCCACAACACCACAATACCAAAAACACCCGCGACACAACACCCACGCCACAACACCAACAACACTCATGCCACAACACCAACAATACCAACACCACCAACAATACCAACAACACTCATACCACAACACCAACAACACTCATGCCACAACACCAACAACACTCATGCCACAACACCAACAATACCAACCCCCGGGGTGCTGCTGTCATTTTATGGGGACAATCACCCCAATTCCAGGAACGAGTGTTTGGCTTCGTGTGGAACTCAAACAACCCAGCACCACGCATTACGACACTCGAAACACTCCACAGATGGATTTAACAATCCATTGCTTAACTGCCTCCACATCGCCACGCCGCGCAGCAAAGTACCGCGCAGACAAACAGGCTGCCCCAGGGGCGAGTGGCAGTAATAGCGAGCGGCAGTCGTGGTGGGTCACGGCGAGGCGAGTGGTGCTGGCGAGTAGCTGCTGCGGTGTCCCTGCGAATGCAGCATCCGCCCGTCGCAGGCGTGCGGACCGTTCCAAGGCCAGCGTCTGCCCTGGACGGTGTTGGTGACAGCGGTGCAGGCCCTGCCACAGTGGCTCGACTCCATCCTCGAGTTCTTTGCCTCGCTGCTCTTCGCAATCATCCTGGTCTTGCTCTCCAGGTGAGCGATGGGCGGAGGGGGGGGGGATGTACGTGTGACAATCCGTTGTATTTGTTTTAACCCCTCCCCCTCCTCCGCCCTTAATCACCTTCGCAAACAACCACGCTGAAACCACGATATTAACCTTGTGCCGGAGGCAGAGATTACGTCACTCCCTCCGGGGTGAACGGCGGTTGTTGTGGTTGTGTTCATGTGACGTGTGTGGATGTAGTGCAGGTGTGTGGAGAGCCGTAGTGTCATGGTGAGACCACTGCGCTATGGACAAGAGTAGGCAATTATGTGCAACCAAAATTTTATTTCCGATCACGGCAAACATCAGTGACAAATATATATATGACCAAGTTCTAGGCCTCCCTTAGGTCGACTTAGCCTTAAAGTAATATCTGGTACGGTCTGTAAACATCACCACTTGAGAGACAAAGGTGATGAGGCATGGCTCACCCAACAGCCTGTTCAAGGCTATAGGGGGCCTGTCTTTGCTTGTGTTGCTATCGCAAAATTGTGTTGATATCGCATGTTTGTGTGTGTGACTTGACAGCCTCTTCCTATTCTACATGACCACGCTTAACAATGCGCACGCGCGCGTCATCAATCAACTAAGAGACGAGCTGGCCATGGTGAGCCTCCACACTAACTCGCTGCCGGGCTGCTCACACTCACTCATTCACTCGGAGGCTTACACACACACACACACGCACTGACCCACTCGCACTCACTCACCCACTCACACACACGCACTCACCCACTCGCACTCACTCACCCACTCACACGCACTCACACACACGCACGCACTCACCCACTCACACTCAGCCACTCACACGCTTGCCTCCTGCCCAACCCTCTCATGTCTGACCCCGTGTCTGGTCCCTGTCGATGGTCCCTGTCTACGACCCCTGTGTGACCCCTGTGTGACCCCCGTCCGTCTCCCATGCCCCCCCCCCCCAAACCGTACCCCGTGTAGGTGGGCCGTGACCGGGCCTTCCTGGCCAAGCAGGTGAATGCCACTTCCAAGGGCGGCGGCGACGCCGGGCGGCACCGCGTGGCGCGCGGCGGCGGTCGCACCTCCTGCCTCGGCGGCGTCATTAACCTGGCGTACCAGCGCCACGGCGACCAGGGGGGTCCGCCTCAGGGGGCCCCTGTGGGGGACGTCGTGGGGCGGGCGGGGGTCAGGTACGCGGAAGGGGACGCGTCGCTACCCGGGACCCCGGCCCCGTACTAGACTCAGATGCGCGGCAGGCCGCGCTCCGTAAAATATAACTCGGTTTTTTTTTCTCTCACGAATGTTTACTCACAAAATGAAATGTAGCCGATTAGAAGACTGTGAAATCGTTGTTGATTACTCCGCACCCACAACTAATGCACCTGCAGAGTGATCGTGATTTGTTGCAATGTGCGCCATGATGCATTGGCCGAGACCGTGGCACCCGTGACACTCCTAATAAAGGCAGTCGTTGCATATACCTCGCTGCACGCAAACTGCACTGGCGTCTGGTGTCTGGTAAGGGCGATGGGAGGGACTGTGGCGAGTGCAGTAGCGCTCGCATGAATGCCTCGCCAACTCCAAACGCCTCGTATCACACATCTTCATCTCGACCATTCTGATGCCCAGCCGTAGTTGTAGCCCTCCGATGGCGAACGCAGCACTGTCCTGCAAGTGGACTTTAGTCTGTTAATCTGGCAAATTTGGAGCGTGATGCCGACACACGACGGCCTGCTGTTTGTCGAACGATGTCACGAATCCCTCATGTCCATTGTCAAAAAGATGGTGCAAAGTTTACGGTTAATGCACCATCGGTATTAACCAGGACAGCCCTGGGGCTTGAACAGCAAAGCTCCTACCAGTCCCATAAACTCGGCCCAGCACAGACCAAATCTGCACAAATCTCTAAACGAGAGTTGAGCCCGGTTATTACCCTGAAGGGAAGGTGCCAGGAAATATCAGGGCCTGTAGGTTTGGTCTTGAGGTGGGCCAGAAGACAGCTGTTTGGCACCGGATTCCTGAATCTATCTTCACGGAGCTCTGAGCGCTCCACCCTCGAATGTGTGCGAGTTTGCTCCGGAAAATCTGTTTTCATCTCCACGTGCCCACTCAAGGAGTCGCCAAACATCCCAGTGAACGGGTCCTTAAGACTCAATGGTGGCTCGCCGGAGCTTCGTCCCTCTCCGAAACCGCTCAGCGCTTGCGCCGCTTCACGCGCCGCGGTTTCGCGAGGCCTTTTCCGAACCAACCCGGCGCCGCCAGGCTCCCGGCCGCTGCCACCTTCCCTCCCTCTCCAGCCCTCGCCACATCCTCCCCAGTGCCGTGCGAAAGCTCGCACTCCTCCCCAGGGGCCGCCGCCAGTCCCGTCCTCTCGCCCTTTGGGCAAGCGGCCTCCTCTCCTGCCGCGGATCTCTGCGCGATGACGCAGAGCGGCTCCGGCCCCCCCACCGCTGCCAACGTGGCGGCCGGGGCGATGGGTCGGTGAGAGTGGCTGCCCTCTTCCCCGGGGCTCAGCGGAGTGGCCATGAGGAAGATGGGGTCGGTATCCCTGCCGTACGTGACGACACACACAGCACGCGCACGGCTCACCCCAAAGTGCACATCCGCCTGCCCATACGATGTGTTTGAAAAACAAAACACATGCACATTTGCTGATCCCAAGTGCAGCCTCGGCTAAATTTGGGGTAACTGTTGCTAAATGAACCACCACACTCCCGCACCACCACACCCCCACAGCTTCACACCCCCACACCCGAGGTCACCTTTTCCACAGACCCCGAATAATTTTGAAACCAGGTCTATCAAATCTGTGCAGCAATAAAGTTGAATGCAACGCCGGTAGCAGATCAATTCTGAACGCGATACCAGTCCCCGGGCTGTCTGGGTCCTACTCGGACAGGTGGCCCACCTGCTGTAGGCCGGGATGCCCAGGCCCAGCTGCTGCATGAGGAGGCGCAGAACTTCGTCGCAGGCCGCGTGGATCTTCAGCTCCGCCGCCACGTCCTTGGGCGTCCACTGGCACGCGCGCACGGACGCACGTGGAGGCACGAGCGTTAGCCAGGAGCGGCGGTAGCAGAGACACGCGAACAAGCGCATGCCCCCCCCCCCCCCCCAACACGCAGATCCCCTCCCGCGCCCCCACCTGCAGGTTGACGATGTAGAGCTTGGGTCGCTGAGCGGGGGGCCGCTCCATCCCCCACAGGCACGGGTACCTCCTCAGCACCTGCACCCACATTTGGTGAGGTAGCGGGGGGGCGTGGCGACGGCGTGCTGAGTGGCAGTGCGGTGACTGACGGTTGGCAATGAAGTGATTACCGAATCGTGGCGAGTGGGTGGTGAGTGGGTGGTGAGTGGGTGGTGGGTGGGTGGTGAGTGGGTGGTGAGCGTCGTGGCGAGTGGGTGGTGAGCGTCGTGGTGAGTGGGTGGCGAGCGTCGTGGTGAGCGTCATGGCGAGTGCAGGCCTGCGCAAGCGCGACGCGTCTCACCTTCAGGCTGCTGCCCAGGCACAAGATGGCGTCCGCCTTCCGCGCGGCCCCCGCGGCGCCCGCCCAGTTGAGGGGGCGCTCCAGCGTCCCGCGCTCCCCGAAGTGCACGATGGTGTCGCGCAGGGGCCCCCCGCAGCCCGCCGGCCCCCCGCACGCGCGCCCCGTCTCGTGCCGCCGCACCGCCGTGCGCTCGGTGACGTCGAAGAGCCGCACGACCTGGCGCCCGCACGCCGGGCATGCCTGCGCGGGCAGCGGAACCGCGGGGCGGGCGATGGCGAGAGAGACGCGGGCAGAGGGAGAGACGGGGAGAGACACACGGAGGAGAGAGAGAGAGACGTGCGGTCTCACAACCACAGACTGAAGGGAAGCAGAGGCTTCAGCACACATCACAGGCAGTGTCTTACAACTGGAGTAAGTGGGTCGGGTAAGTGCATGGCAGAGGTCGCAAACGGGTTTTGATTCCTTACCCGTACCCGGCCGCACCAGGGTCGCAAACGGGTACCCGTACCCGTACCCGGCCGTACCCGTACCCTACCCGTACCCGGCCGGGTTCGGGTAGGGTACGGGTATCGGGTACCTGATCGTGACCTCTGGGATGAAGCCATGTTGCAGGCGCGGGTGGGTTGATTCTAGGAACTTGAATTGTGAGAAGAGACAAGACGTTGGGAATTGAGTGACAAACGGTTACTCACCAGTGACTCACGGTCTACCCGTACCCGTACCCGGCCGCACCAGGGTCGCAAACGGGTACCCGTACCCGTACCCGGCCGGGTACGGGTAGTCGGGTATCGGGTAGGGTACGGGTATCGGGTACCCGGTTGCGACCTCTGGTGCATGGGTAAGTGGGTAAGTAGAGGAGTGGGAGAGTAAATTGATGAGTGGTTAGTCAGTGGGTGAGTGAATGGGTTAGTAGGTGGGTGAGTAAGTCGGTGAGGGAGTGGGTGAATGGTCAGTGAGTGGCCGGTGAGTGGGCGGTGAGTGGCCGGTGAGTGGCGGGTGAGTGGCGGGTGAGTGGCGGGTGAGTGGCGGGTGAGTGGGCGGTGAGTGGCCGGTGAGTGGCGGGTGAGTGGCGGGTGAGTGGCGGGTGAGTGGGCGGTGAGTGGCGGGTGAGTGGCGGGTGAGTGGCGGGTGAGTGGGCGGTGAGTGGCGGGTGAGTGGCGGGTGAGTGGCGGGTGAGTGGCGGGTGAGTGGGCGGTGAGTGGCGGGTGAGTGGCGGGTGAGTGGCGGGTGAGTGGGCGGTGAGTGGGCGGTGAGTGGCGGGTGAGTGGCGGGTGAGTGGCGGGTGAGTGGGCGGTGAGTGGGCGGTGAGTGGCGGGTGAGTGGCGGGTGAGTGGCGGTGAGTGGGCGGTGAGTGGCGGGTGAGTGGGCGGGTGAGTGGCGGGTGAGTGGCGGGTGAGTGGCGGGTGAGTGGGCGGTGAGTGGCGGTGAGTGGCGGGTGAGTGGCGGGTGAGTGGCGGTGAGTGGCGGGTGAGTGGGCGGTGAGTGGGCGGTGAGTGGCGGGTGAGTGGGCGGTGAGTGGGCGGTGAGTGGCCGGTGAGTGGCGGGTGAGTGGCGGGTGAGTGGCGGTGAGTGGGCGGTGAGTGGCGGTGAGTGGCGGGTGAGTGGGCGGGTGAGTGGGCGGTGAGTGGCGGGTGAGTGGCGGGTGAGTGGCGGGTGAGTGGCGGGTGAGTGGCGGGTGAGTGGCGGGTGAGTGGCGGGTGAGTGGCGGGTGAGTGGCGGGTGAGTGGCGAGTCGGTGCTGACCTCCATGTACATGTTGCCGTGCAGCTCGCTGAGTGCGTTGGGGTCGAGGCCGCTCCGCACGTGCAGCCCGTCACAGTTCTGCGACACCACGTGCTGCACCTGCCGCACACACACACGACCCCCGTGTGTGCTGCTTGACATCTGTCAAAACACTGGGCATCTGTAGAAATACATATTCTGATTCAGATTGCCAGTGAGCACCTATGGAGGCCAGCATGGCAAACGAAAGAGCGGTGATGTTTACACAGATTTTCGTCACTGATTTTGGCCGTGAGTGGGAATTGAACCAATACATTACTATTCCTTCAACGCACACAGACACGCAGACACATGCAGACACAAAGAAAGATACAGATACACATATACAAAAGACAGGGATCCCCGTACAACCTTAACAAACTGTTGGGGCAAGTGCTGTTAGCGAGTGCTTATGAAGGCCGGCACGGCACACGAGGGGGTGGGTGACCAAGACCACGGCCAGCCGCCTTTGTCTCCCTAGTGGCGATGTTTACACACCACACCAGGTACTCATTTGAGGCCGAGTCGACCTACGTTGAGGCCCAGAACCGGTTCAGATAATCGTCACTTGTGTTGGTCGTGAACGGGAATCGAACCTGGGTGGCCAGGTTCCTAGTGCAGCGCGCTCACCACTACACTACCGCTCATACACAGATACACACACTCACACGTGGACCCTTAAAGATAACAATGACTGCCATTCACCGCTAAGTGCGAGGTGCTTGCACCAGGCTAGTCTCAGCATGTCACAGAGCAGAATTGACTGAGATGACTGGCAGATGCACCACCTGTGCTTTCCGCTCTCCCACATGGCCGTGTTTTATCTGCCCGGCGCTCCGCTCGTTCCTCCACCCTTCGCTGCTGCGACTGCGCGTGGGTGTGATGTGCGTGGCGAGTGGTGTGGAAGTTTGGGGGTGTGAGTGGCAAGGGGGCTAAATGGTAAGTGCGTGGCTCACCAGCCCCTCGCGATGCAGCTGTGCGAGACACATGTGTGTGAGCGTGGGCTCGGCGTCGCTCAGCTCCACCATCCTGCACACACACACACACGGGCAGGGGGAAAGATTTACACACACGCACACAACATAGCCTATTGCCATTTTCTTGGTTCTTTCGGTAAAGTCACGTAGAAGGAAAATAATAAAAATAAACATAATAAAATAAAATAATTCTCACGACGTTTCTTATATTATTTTTTATTTTATTATGTTCTATTATTATTTTATTATTTCCCTTCTACGTGACTTTACCGAAAGAACCAAGAAGATGGATCCCTGCAGTCACGAAAGGTTTAAGTCGAAATATTGTCATTTTGTTAATTAAGTGGCGGTGATGCCACCGTCACGCTTGGTGCGCTTTGAGGCCAATGAAAGTGTGGAAGGCTCACTCTGCTATCAGGAAGTCACGGGGCAGACCCAAGTGGGTGTGTGTTGCACGTGTGTGTGTGTGTGTTGCACGTGTGTGTGTTTTTGCACGTGTGTGTGTTGCACGTGTGTGTGTTGCACGTGTGTGTGTGTTGCACGTGTGTGTGTTGCACGTGTGTGTGTGTGTTGCACGTGTGTGTGTGTTGCACGTGTGTGTGTGTTGCACGTGTGTGTGTGTTGCACGTGTGTGTGTGTGTTGCACGTGTGTGTGTGTGTGTGTTGCACGTGTGTGCGTGTGTTCCTTGAGAAGGGTCTTCGTTTCGCAACACGTACATCCACGCCACACACACACACACACAAGCTCGTTCCACATAGCAAGCACTCCCGCATCTCCCCCCCGACTTACCCGACGCTCTGTCCCCTCTTCAGCAGCGTCCACACCCCACGCGGCCCCCGGTAGTCCGGGATGGCGGCCGCCTGCGCCACGGACACACGGCCCAGAGAGGTGAATGATGAGGGGAGAGCGACGAGTGTGTTCGTGCGGTGTGCGTTAGCACGCTGTGAAAATGGGTGATGGTTACAGTGATCATGTGGAACTTTGGGGAGGGGGAGAGCCGGGGGAGAGGGTGGGGTGGGGTGGGGAGGGAGAGGGTGGGGTGGGAGAGGGTGGGGTGGGGTGGGAGAGGGTGGGGTGGGGTGGGAGAGGGTGGGGTGGGGTGGGAGAGGGTGGGGTGGGGTGGGAGAGGGTGGGGTGGGGTGGGAGAGGGTGGGGTGGGGTGGGGTGGGAGAGGGTGGGGTGGGGTGGGGAGGGAGAGGGTGGGGTGGGGTGGGAGAGGGTGGGGTGGGGAGGGGAGGGAGAGGGTGGGGTGGGGTGGGAGAGGGTGGGGTGGGGAGAGGGTGGGGTGGGAGAGGGTGGGGTGGGGTGGGAGAGGGTGGGGTGGGGAGAGGTGGGGAGAGGAGAGGGTGGGGTGGGGTGGGGTGGGGAGGGAGCGGCCCCCACCGTGCTGATGCCGGCCCCCGTGTAGGCGACGAGGCAGCGTGCTCCGCGCACGGCCCCCGCCAGGAGAGACACCTTGCGCTGCAGCTCCTCGGCAGACTCGTGTCTCTGCGCGCACGGACACGCCGTGCGTCGTGAGCGAGGAGGGGTGTCTCTGTGAGGTGCGAGCGAAGAGGTGAGGTGAGGCGGTGCTCACGGTGAGCGATGCCGTGCCCCCCCCCCCGTACCTCGTCGGAGCGGCCCCGCACGGCTCGGGTGCGCTCCTCGCGTCGTCTCAATCGCTGCCAGAGCTCGGGGTACGCGGAGAGAGCAGCGTGCTCAGCAGGGGACCACGACGAGGGGCACCTCGTCACGACGGCCCGCAGCTACACCCCACGCACACACCACACACACACAGCATGGAATACACACACACACCACTCACACACACAGCATGTAATACACACACACACCACTCACACACACAGCATGGAATACACACACACCACTCACACACACAGCATGGAATACACACACACCACGCACACACACAGCATGGAATACACACACACCACTCACACACACAGCATGGACTACACACACACACCACTCACACACACAGCATGGAATACACACACAGCATGGAATACACACACAGCATGGAATACACACACAGCATGGAATACACACACACTCCACTCACACACACAGCATGGAATACACACACACCACGCACACACACAGCATGGAATACACACACACACCACTCACACACACAGCATGGAATACACACACACACCACTCACACACACAGTATGGAATACACACACAGCATGGAATACACACACACACCACTCACACACACAGCATGGAATACACACACCACTCACACACACAGCATAGAATACACACACATACCACTCACACACACAGCATGGAATACACACGCAGCATGGAATACACACACAGCATGGACTACACACACACACCACTCACACACACAGCATGAACTCCACACACCATGTACACACGATACGCAATGCACGGTCTACACACACACACACACGCACACACGCGTAACACACACGCACACGTGTAACACACACACACACGTGTAACACACGCACACACGCGTAACACACACGCACACGTGTAACACACACACACACGTGTAACACACACGTGTAACACACACGCACACGTGTAACACACACACACACGTGTAACACACACACACACACACGTGTAACACACACACACACACACGTGTAACACACACACACACGTGTAACACACACACACACGTGTAACACACACACACACGTGTAACACACACACACAACACGTGTAACACACACACACACAACACGTGTAACACACACACACACAACACGTGTAACACACACACACACAACACGTGTAACACACACACACGCGTAACACACACACCACGTGTAACACACACACACACACGTGTAACACACACACACACACGTGTAACACACACACACACACACGTGTAACACACACACACACGTGTAACACACACACACACACGTGTAACACACACACACACACGTGTAACACACACACACACGTGTAACACACACACAACACGTGTAACACACACACAACACGTGTAACACACACACAACACGTGTAACACACACACTCACGTGTAACACACACACAACACGTGTAACACACACACAACACGTGTAACACACACTCACGTGTAACACACACACGTGTAACACACACACACACACACGTGTAACACACACACACACACACACGTGTAACACACACACACACACACACGTGTAACACACACACACACACGTGTAACACACACACTCACGTGTAACACACACACACAACACGTGTAACACACACACAACACGTGTAACACACACACAACACGTGTAACACACACACTCACGTGTAACACACACACAACACGTGTAACACACACACAACACGTGTAACACACACACACACGTGTAACACACACACAACACGTGTAACACACACACTCACGTGTAACACACACACTCACGTGTAACACACACACAACACGTGTAACACACACACAACACGTGTAACACACACACGTGTAACACACACACACACGTGTAACACACACACACACGTGTAACACACACACACACGTGTAACACACACACACACGTGTAACACACACACAACACGTGTAACACACACACACACGTGTAACACACACACACACACGTGTAACACACACACACACACACGTGTAACACACACACGTGTAACACACACACACGTGTAACACACACACACGTGTAACACACACACAACACGTGTAACACACACACACACACGTGTAACACACACACGTGTAACACACACACGTGTAACACACACACACACGTGTAACACACACACACGTGTAACACACACACACACACGTGTAACACACACACACGTGTAACACACACACACACGTGTAACACACACACACGTGTAACACACACACAACACGTGTAACACACACACGTGTAACAACGTCGCAGTACCCGACACGCTCACGGACATCTCGCAGTCCACTCTCGACGAGGAATGGAGACGGTGGTGATGGTGGTGATGGTGGGGGGGGGGTTTGTGTCGAGGTGAAGTTGAAAAACAGCGGACGCGCGCACACCTTGAATGTCGAGCCACTCGGTATCCCTGATTACACAACCCCCTCACTAACACAGCACTAACACAGCACTAACTAACACAGCACTAACACTACACACACAGCACACAGCCCCGTGTAGCCTGTAACATGCTGCTGGGGCAAGTGCTATTAGCGAGCACCTATGAAGGCCGGCACGGTACACGAGGGGGTGGGTGGCCAGCACCACGCCCGGCCGCCTTTGTCTCCCCAGTGGTGATGTTTACTACACATCGCACCGGGTACTCGTTTGAGGCTGAGTCGACCTAGGAGGAGGCCCAGGACCAGGTTACTGATAACCGTCACTGGGTGTTGGTCGTGAGCGGGAATCGAACCCGGGTTTCGTAGCGAAGCGTAGCGCTAACCACCACACTACCGCCCCCCACAACAACAACCACCAACACGAAGTGGCGGTGACGTCACCACGGCTCTTGTGCCAGGCTAGGTGCACGTTGAGGTCATGTGAAGTGTTGAACGCCCGCCGGCAGGAGGGTTACGGGGCAGACCCAGCAGGTGCCGCACGGGTCGACTGATTCAGACGACTGGCACCACCTGTGCCCCCCACTGTGCGAGACAACAAACAACCACCACCAACACGAAGTGGCGGTGACGTCACCACGGCGCTTGTGCCAGGCCATGTGCACCTTGAGACACACACACACGGCACGCAACCACCGCACGCTCCCGCCTCTCACCCGCTTCTCGGTCTCGGCGCGCTCCTCGCGCCGCCTCCGCTGCGCCGCCGCCTCCGCCTTCCTCGCCTCGCGCGACGACAACAACGACAACGGCGGCGACGCCATCGTCTCCAGGACACTGGTTGCACTGACGTCAATGACGTCATTCACGCCCGCGGTGACGTCATTTACGCCCGCGGTGACGTCATTTACGCCCGCGGTGACGTCATTGACGCCCGCGGCGACGCCATTGACGCCCGCGGTGACGTCATTCACGCCCGCGGTGACGTCGTTCACGCCCGCGGTGACGTCATTTACGCCCGCGGTGACGTCGTTCACGCCCGCGGTGACGTCGTTCACGCCCGCGGTGACGTCATTGACGCCCGCGGCGACGCCATTGACGCCCGCGGCGACGCCATTGACGCGGTGACGTCGTGTTCTCTCGCCCGCGAAACGACGTCACGCACCTACATGACGTCACGCACGCAGCATCGCGGGGGGTGTGTGGGTCCGCGTCATTTGTTCGATTGGACCGCGGACTGTCGTGACGTCACGCGGACACCCACACCGCTTGGTGGCGATGACGTCACAACGATGTTTGTTGCTCGGGGCAACGGGGCCACGTGGAGCGTGGAAGTCTGGAGTTTGCTGGCGAGAGATCACGGCACAGAGCCACAGGTGCCATGGGGTCCACCACGAGATGACTTGGCAGATGGACCTCCTGTGACCCCCGTCCCACGCCCTCACTGTGATATAAATCACTGCGTTTTATCCGCCCGGTCCTCCGCTCGTTGTTGTGAGCGTCGCTCGTCTCGCCCTGTTGCTGGAGGGCGACTGCCTCCCATTTGCCCAGTAGTAGCAGCAGCGTCCTTCACGAGCCTCTCCTCCACAGAGGCCGATCTTGGCACTGGCTGATTGCTCGTCTTCGACAAGTCCGCTCAGCTCCACATCCTCCATCATACACTGGGAGTGTCATTGCTGCCAGCTATGGCTGCATGTTTGGTCATACGTCTTCTTGGTTCTTTCGGTAAAGTCACGTAGAAGGGAAGTAATAAAAATAAAACATAATAAAATAATTCTCACGACGTTTCGGCCACAATGCGTTGTGGCCGAAACGTCGTGAGAATTATTTTATTGTTTTATTTTTATTATTTTATTATTTCCCTTCTACGTGACTTTACCGAAAGAACCAAGAAGATGAATCCCTACAGTCACGAAAGCTTTAAATCGAAATTTTGGTCATACGTGTTATGTATATCGTTTATTGTTCAATTTAAATCACAGTTCCTATGATTACTGTTGTTACATTGTTTTTATAGCTTTATTTTAGTGATTTGAAAACATATGGTTAATCTAAATTGTCTTATGGTTGTTGTTGTTGGCTTGCACCAACTTTGTGATTTTTTCAAGTATCAAGTACAGCTGTCGTGGCTGTGACGGTTCCACCTGAAGACGGAAGCTTGTGTTGCCTCCGAAACGTCGTGATTTTTATTTTATTTTATTTTTTTAATGTTTTACCTACGTGACTTTACCGAAAAAACCTAAGAATATGAATCATTGCAGTCACGAAAGTTTCAAATCTAGCGTTTTAATACTTTTTTTTTGGGGGGGGGGGATATTTGCTGGTTTATTGCAGGATGTTTCTGTTACGCGTCGTCACTTTAAAAATGTTCTGTGTTCATATTTTGTTTGTTGCGGTTGCACCCGACTCAAGAGCCGCATGGCTCACAGGGCTCTACCTAATAAATGAAACTTGAAACTTGAAAACTTGAAACTCCAGTAGCCGCATCTTCTCCAGCCCGGGCCGTTGCCCCTTTATCCAACCTCTACCGGGCCAAACACAAGCTGCTTGGGCATGCGGGCTACGTGACCCAGCCAACGCCACCGCCCCTAACACCATCACGAATCAAGACCGACACCGCACGTCTGTTCACAAGCCTTTATTGCCAAGACTCGAACACCTCCTGGACTCCGCCTTATCTTTCTACACACTCGCCTGCTCACAATCCTCGACTCTATTCACAACCCTCTACTCTATTCACTCCTACACTAATCTCTATTCACAGCCCTAT
This sequence comes from Lethenteron reissneri, assembly GCF_015708825.2. Taxonomy (NCBI): domain Eukaryota; kingdom Metazoa; phylum Chordata; class Hyperoartia; order Petromyzontiformes; family Petromyzontidae; genus Lethenteron; species Lethenteron reissneri. Next base: position 7,218,914 of record NC_083781.1, read on the forward strand.
AATCGCATTTCTCTATTCACACCCCTCTATTTACAACCCCCCTAATTCAGAATCCACTACACACGCTACTCCCACGCTATTCACGTCTCCTATCCGTAATCACCTCTTCACCAGGGGAGGAGGGGGGGGGGGTCACGAGGGAGAGGGTGGAGGATGGGGTGGGTGGGGGGCAGACACAAGCGCAGGAGGAGGAGGGAGGGAGGGGGGGTGCTCGCGAGAGGGTGACTCTCAGCGCTCACGGTCAGAGCCTATGGGTTGGGTCAGGGGGGGGGGGGGGGTGCGAGGTCGGGGTCAAGAGTTGGGGGGGTCAGGAGCCGGAGGAGCCGGAGGAGCCGGAGGAGCCGGAGGAGCCGGGAGCAGCGCGAGGAGGAGGAGGAGCTGGGGAGGAGGGGGCCACGCTGCTCGTTGTGGAGGAGAGGCTCCGCGCGAGTCGGACGCCAGGGGGGGGCACGCGGGAGGGGGGCCGCAGGGATGAGGGCGCCCCCCCGCCCGTGTACACCCCGGCGCGGCACGGGGAGCTCGAAGCCTGTGCAGGGGAGACAGGGCTCAGCGGGGGGCAGGACACCCCCCCCCCCCACGCGGAGAGCGGACGGTGACGGCATTCGCAGAGGGCATGGAGGGGGGGGGGCATGCCGATTTGGGGTCCACTTGGGCATGCAGGGGGGCAGTGGGGCATGCAGAGGGGGGCAGTGGAACATGCAGAGGGGGGTAGTGGGGCAAGCAGATTTGGGTTCCACTTGGGCATGCAGAGGGTAGCAGTGGAGCATGCAGGGGGAGTGTGGGGGGCAGTGGGGACATTGCGGGGGGGGGGGGCAGTGGGGCATGCAGAGCGGGGGACACTTGGACGTGCAGTGCCCCCTCGTGTGGTGAGCGGCGGTGATGACGAGACGCGGTTATTTGCGAAGAACACTTTTGACTGACTAAGCGGAGTGGTTGACCAGCTCGGCGCGCGACACAACAAGCGTGAATGATAACAGCGAAACAGCGAACCACGCACAGCAACAGCGGATGGATCATAGCAAGCGCAGGCAGCAGGATGGCTCCGTGTTCACACGGGGAAGATGTGCCGCTACCTCGGCATATCCTGTGCCTTCTAAACATGTCAACGGTGGTCGTGTGTGTACCTGTGTCGTTGTGTATATGTGTGTGTGTACGTATGTGTGTGTAATTCTCTGTGTGTGTGCAATTCTGTGTGTGTGTGTAATTCGGTATGTATAATTATGTTTGTATGCAGGTGCTCGCTAACAGCACTTGCCCCTACAGTCTGTTACGGCTATAAGGGGGATCTTTATCTTTGTATGTCCGACTGAAGCTCCTCTTCTGTAGCAGACAGAGAATCCGGTGTCTGTGCAGGACCACCCTGGCCTGAGACCACCATACTGGGTCTCCACGACCTTGTCAGCGCGCTGCTTGGCAAGGGGATGTTGCAGAATCCAGGACCTTTGTTTGACCAGTTCAAGGAGTTTTCCGTGGCTGTGCCAGTGGAATTTCTGCAGATACAGTGGCAGCTTGATCGATGCCTTTGTGCGCTAGAGGGATGGCTCCTTATTGGTCAACCAAATCTGTAATGCTGATGGATCAGGTTACCGCTGTTCACTTTCACGAGTTCTGCTACTGTAGTTGGAGCATGCCACCACGAGGTGGGGCCTTTCCATCAGTCCTGACAACAGAGCACTCGTCTCGGTATTCTATGTCACGCGACACCCACCCCCGTAAATTCTCCACCAGTACTAAGGTAATGGCAGAGGAGGATTGAGGGGTTTGATTGCCTGGCCAGAATGCTCGTGACAGCTCCAACTTGGCAGCGGAGGTCTCCCTCCAACTCAGTCGAGCAGCGTAATCTTGTTTTATTGGCTGCGTGACGCTCTGCGGAAACTACCTGGCCTGTCGCTTAAATGTTGGGTCTTCCCGGCGACAATTATGCCCCATCCATGTTTGTATGCTTGCAAAACGTGGACCCTTTTAAGGGACACCTGTGCCGGATAAAAACATTCAGGCTGTCGTGCCTACGATCCTTTTCATTATTTGCAGGAGGGCTCATGAAAACCATGATATTTCACTGTGTAGGTCAAATGCCCAGCCACCACGTGCCCGAGCAGCTTTTGACTGGCCAGACAGAGGGGAATAAATGGGTGTGGCACGGGAGTGATGTGGTACAGGAGGATATGGAGCTGAGTGGACTTGATCGGCCCTTGTGGTGGAGGCTCGTGAAGGACGCTACTGGGCAGCTGGAAACAGTCGCTCTCCAGCAAGAGCGGAGGAGCAACGCTCACAACAACGAGCGGAGCACCGGGCGGATAAAATACAACGAGGTGGGTCAGGAGAAAGCACAACTGGTGCATCTGCCAGTCAGCTGACTCTGTTAATTCATACCACACTTCACATGGCCTCAAAGTGCACCTAGCCTGATAAATGAGGAAGCAACGTCACTGCCACTTGGTCTAGAATAGCGATTGTTTTTGTGTGCGAGGCATTTGTCTACAACATGTGTGTGCGGGGTTCAGTAATGGTGTGTGCGTTGCCCGTGTGTGCTGCGTGTGTGTGTGCTGCGTGTGTGTGTGCTGCGTGTGTGTGTGTGTGCTGCCTGTGTGTGCTGCGTGTGTGTGTGTGCTGCCCGTGTGTGCTGCGTGTGTGTGTGCTGCGTGTGTGTGTGTGCTGCGTGTGTGTGTGCTGCGTGTGTGTGTGTGCTGCGTGTGTGTGTGTGCTGCGTGTGTGTGTGCTGCGTGTGTATGTGTGCTGCCTGTTTGTGCTGCGTGTGTGTGTGCTGCGTGTGTGTGTGCTGCGTGTGTGTGTGTGCTGCCTGTGTGTGCTGCGTGTGTGTGTGTGCTGCCCGTGTGTGCTGCGTGTGTGTGTGCTGCGTGTGTGTGTGTGCTGCGTGTGTGTGTGCTGCGTGTGTGTGTGTGCTGCGTGTGTGTGTGTGCTGCGTGTGTGTGTGCTGCGTGTGTATGTGTGCTGCCTGTTTGTGCTGCGTGTGTGTGTGCTGCGTGTGTGTGTGTGCTGCCCGTGTGTGCTGCGTGTGTGTGTGCTGCGTGTGTGTGTGTGCTGCCTGTTTGTGCTGCGTGCGTGTCACTTGGCAGGCTGGTTTCGCTTGTCCAGTTTGCTCATGACCTGTGTGAGATCCATCTGCGGCACCGCTGCCGTGGCCTTCCGTGCCTCCTCCTCCTCCTCGGCCGCACGCAGCACCACTGGACTGGGGCTCGCGTGGCGTGGGAAGCGGGTACTAAGAGGTGGGGGGGGGGTAGGAGAGAGGGGGAGAAAAGTCATCGCCATGTAAGCACGTGATCGTTGCACGTCCAAGTGTCTGATGAATTGCCATCGACGAGTATTTTATCCTTCCCTCGTCCCCTATTCCGTGTCCGTCCCAGAAGATTTGCGCCTGATTTTGCGCGCCTCGCTGATTGCGGATCCGATCCTCCTCCGCTCCTCCTCCGCTCGTGCAGTAACGGGCACGCAGGTCACCGCTTACCAGAGGTGTGGACTCGAGTCATGTGACTTGGACTCGAGTCAGACTCGAGTCATGAATTTGATGACTTCAGACTCGACTTGGACTTGCATAACAATGACTTTGTCCCACCTCTGAGGTGTGGACTCGAGTCATGTGACTTGGACTCGAGTCAGACTCGAGTCATGAATTTGATGACTTCAGACTCGACTTGGACTTGCATAACAATGACTTTGTCCCACCTCTGAGGTGTGGACTCGAGTCATGTGACTTGGACTCGAGTCAGACTCGAGTCATGAATTTGATGACTTCAGACTCGACTTGGACTTGCATAACAATGACTTTGTCCCACCTCTGAGGTGTGGACTCGAGTCATGTGACTTGGACTCGAGTCAGACTCGAGTCATGAATTTGATGACTTCAGACTCGACTTGGACTTGCATAACAATGACTTTGTCCCACCTCTGAGGTGTGGACTCGAGTCATGTGACTTGGACTCGAGTCAGACTCGAGTCATGAATTTGATGACTTCAGACTCGACTTGGACTTGCATAACAATGACTTTGTCCCACCTCTGAGGTGTGGACTCGAGTCATGTGACTTGGACTCGAGTCAGACTCGAGTCATGAATTTGATGACTTCAGACTCGACTTGGACTTGCATAACAATGACTTTGTCCCACCTCTGAGGTGTGGACTCGAGTCATGTGACTTGGACTCGAGTCAGACTCGAGTCATGAATTTGATGACTTCAGACTCGACTTGGACTTGCATAACAATGACTTTGTCCCACCTCTGAGGTGTGGACTCGAGTCATGTGACTTGGACTCGAGTCAGACTCGAGTCATGAATTTGATGACTTCAGACTCGACTTGGACTTGCATAACAATGACTTTGTCCCACCTCTGAGGTGTGGACTCGAGTCATGTGACTTGGACTCGAGTCAGACTCGAGTCATGAATTTGATGACTTCAGACTCGACTTGGACTTGCATAACAATGACTTTGTCCCACCTCTGAGGTGTGGACTCGAGTCATGTGACTTGGACTCGAGTCAGACTCGAGTCATGAATTTGATGACTTCAGACTCGACTTGGACTTGCATAACAATGACTTTGTCCCACCTCTGAGGTGTGGACTCGAGTCATGTGACTTGGACTCGAGTCAGACTCGAGTCATGAATTTGATGACTTCAGACTCGACTTGGACTTGCATAACAATGACTTTGTCCCACCTCTGAGGTGTGGACTCGAGTCATGTGACTTGGACTCGAGTCAGACTCGAGTCATGAATTTGATGACTTCAGACTCGACTTGGACTTGCATAACAATGACTTTGTCCCACCTCTGAGGTGTGGACTCGAGTCATGTGACTTGGACTCGAGTCAGACTCGAGTCATGAATTTGATGACTTCAGACTCGACTTGGACTTGCATAACAATGACTTTGTCCCACCTCTGAGGTGTGGACTCGAGTCATGTGACTTGGACTCGAGTCAGACTCGAGTCATGAATTTGATGACTTCAGACTCGACTTGGACTTGCATAACAATGACTTTGTCCCACCTCTGAGGTGTGGACTCGAGTCATGTGACTTGGACTCGAGTCAGACTCGAGTCATGAATTTGATGACTTCAGACTCGACTTGGACTTGCATAACAATGACTTTGTCCCACCTCTGAGGTGTGGACTCGAGTCATGTGACTTGGACTCGAGTCAGACTCGAGTCATGAATTTGATGACTTCAGACTCGACTTGGACTTGCATAACAATGACTTTGTCCCACCTCTGAGGTGTGGACTCGAGTCATGTGACTTGGACTCGAGTCAGACTCGAGTCATGAATTTGATGACTTCAGACTCGACTTGGACTTGCATAACAATGACTTTGTCCCACCTCTGAGGTGTGGACTCGAGTCATGTGACTTGGACTCGAGTCAGACTCGAGTCATGAATTTGATGACTTCAGACTCGACTTGGACTTGCATAACAATGACTTTGTCCCACCTCTGAGGTGTGGACTCGAGTCATGTGACTTGGACTCGAGTCAGACTCGAGTCATGAATTTGATGACTTCAGACTCGACTTGGACTTGCATAACAATTACTTTGTCCCACCTCTGAGGTGTGGACTCGAGTCATGTGACTTGGACTCGAGTCAGACTCGAGTCATGAATTTGATGACTTCAGACTCGACTTTGACTTGCATAACAATTACTTTGTCCCACCTCTGAGGTGTGGACTCGAGTCATGTGACTTGGACTCGAGTCAGACTCGAGTCATGAATTTGATGACTTCAGACTCGACTTGGACTTGCATAACAATGACTTTGTCCCACCTCTGAGGTGTGGACTCGAGTCATGTGACTTGGACTCGAGTCAGACTCGAGTCATGAATTTGATGACTTCAGACTCGACTTGGACTTGCATAACAATGACTTTGTCCCACCTCTGAGGTGTGGACTCGAGTCATGTGACTTGGACTCGAGTCAGACTCGAGTCATGAATTTGATGACTTCAGACTCGACTTGGACTTGCATAACAATGACTTTGTCCCACCTCTGAGGTGTGGACTCGAGTCATGTGACTTGGACTCGAGTCAGACTCGAGTCATGAATTTGATGACTTCAGACTCGACTTGGACTTGCATAACAATGACTTTGTCCCACCTCTGAGGTGTGGACTCGAGTCATGTGACTTGGACTCGAGTCAGACTCGAGTCATGAATTTGATGACTTCAGACTCGACTTGGACTTGCATAACAATGACTTTGTCCCACCTCTGAGGTGTGGACTCGAGTCATGTGACTTGGACTCGAGTCAGACTCGAGTCATGAATTTGATGACTTCAGACTCGACTTGGACTTGCATAACAATGACTTTGTCCCACCTCTGAGGTGTGGACTCGAGTCATGTGACTTGGACTCGAGTCAGACTCGAGTCATGAATTTGATGACTTCAGACTCGACTTGGACTTGCATAACAATGACTTTGTCCCACCTCTGAGGTGTGGACTCGAGTCATGTGACTTGGACTCGAGTCAGACTCGAGTCATGAATTTGATGACTTCAGACTCGACTTGGACTTGCATAACAATGACTTTGTCCCACCTCTGAGGTGTGGACTCGAGTCATGTGACTTGGACTCGAGTCAGACTCGAGTCATGAATTTGATGACTTCAGACTCGACTTGGACTTGCATAACAATGACTTTGTCCCACCTCTGAGGTGTGGACTCGAGTCATGTGACTTGGACTCGAGTCAGACTCGAGTCATGAATTTGATGACTTCAGACTCGACTTGGACTTGCATAACAATGACTTTGTCCCACCTCTGAGGTGTGGACTCGAGTCATGTGACTTGGACTCGAGTCAGACTCGAGTCATGACTCGAGTCATGTGACTTGGACTCGAGTCAGACTCGAGTCATGAATTTGATGACTTCAGACTCGACTTGGACTTGCATAACAATGACTTTGTCCCACCTCTGAGGTGTGGACTCGAGTCATGTGACTTGGACTCGAGTCAGACTCGAGTCATGAATTTGATGACTTCAGACTCGACTTGGACTTGCATAACAATGACTTTGTCCCACCTCTGCCGCTTACCTCTCGCGTGCACAGTCCCAGCCCATCTCGGGGGTGGCGGGGGGGGGGGGCATCCCCCTGGGAGGGGGGGTTGGAGGGGGGGGAGGGTTCTCACTTCTTGTCGGTCTCACGCGGCACCACGGCCTTGGCGAGGAGACTCTTGTAGAGATCCGACTTGAGGTAGCGGTAGAAGGTGTCCTGGAGGCAGGGGTCAAGGTCAAGAGGAGAAGTCACGTTTGACCCAGACATCCACTGTTCAACCCACAAAGGCGGTGCTCATTTTATGAAGCCCCGTGCAGTTTTCAGTTTTCATTTCACTTATTAGGTATAGCCCTGTGAGCCATTCGGCTCTTGAATCGGGTGCAACCGCAACAAACAAAAAAGAAAAACATGAACAAAAAAACATCTTAAAGTGACTGTGCGTGCAAATGATAGGCTCGGTCAATTCTTGGGTTGCCACTTTGTCTAGATCCGACCCCAGACCGTCCGAGGCAGTCCTGGCGTCGGTGTGTCTGGGACAGGAATTGATTTGTAGCTTAGCTGTGGTACCGGCGTTGCACTGGTACTGTGCAGTGCTGATCGGGCCTGGGTGCCTGAGAAACAACTCCGAGTTTACACCTCGAACTGAAAACGTGGCTGCCCTAGGTTGTGCTGTAGTTGGCACAGTAGGGGCACAGGTGGTGCATCGGCCAGTCATCTCAGTCAGCCGACGCATGGCACCTGGGTCTGCCCCGTGACCTCCTGCCAGCTGGCGTTCGACACTTCACGTAGCGTCAACGTGCACCTAGCCTGGCACAAGCTCCGCGGTGATGTCACCGCCACCAAACCCTCGCCATGCCACTCGCCCCCCCCCACCACCACGCGCTTCCCCCCACCTTCTTCATGAGCATGTAGATGTGCGTCTGCGCGGCGTCCAGCACGTATCGGTGCGGGCACTGGAGTCCGCGCACCGTGATGTCCATGGTCTTCCCGTCGATGTTGATCCAACGACGCGCTCCCTGTGCTAGGAACAGCCTGGGGGAGCGGGTGGGGGAGAGATGAGAGAGTGAGAGAGAGAGAGGCAGAGGGATGAGAGTTGGAATGAGAGAGCGGGAGAGGTAAGTGAGAGGCGAGAGAGACGCACCCCACCCCCACCGCCACTCACTTGTAAATCTCCTCCGCCTTCTCCTTCGCTTTGCTCTGATCCCCATGCTTCAGGTCCTCACAAGCTTCCCAGAATGCAAGATTCTCCCCTGCGCCATCACAAACATCGCACATTACACAACATCGCACATTACATCACCCCCCCCCCCAACACGTATCCACGATTTTTTCGATTTAAAGCTTTCGTGACTGCATGGATTCATCTTTTTGGTTCTTGCGGTAAAGTCACGTAGAAGGAAAATAATAAAAGAATAAAAATAAAATAAGCAAAAAATTATAAAATAATACAACATTACAAATAGAACATAATAAAATAATTATAATTTTTTATTTTATTATACAAATAAAACATAATAAAATAAATAAATAAAAATATTTTATTATGTTTTCTTTTTATTATTTTATTATTTCTCTTCTACGTGACTTTACCGAAAGAACCAAGAAGAGGAATGGATTTGTACCCGACATCCGGTACCGGCTCTGCGACTCCGCTCGAGCGAGAAAGAAACTCCATATTCATCTTCTTGGTTCTTTCGGTAAAGTCACGTAGAAGGGAAATAATAAAATAATAAAAATAAAACATAATACGTCCTCAGGTGTTGTTCTTCACCTGAGGACGTATTATGTTTTATTTTTATTATTATTAATACTTCCTCAGGTGAAGAACAGACCTGTTCTTTACCTGAGGACGTATTATGTTTTATTTTTATTATTTTCCTTCTACGTGACTTTGCCGAAAGAACCAAGAAGACGTATCCCCGATGTTGCTATCGCCGTCACGTGATGGAGCATCCGGGCAACAACCTCGCAGAGTAGTGCCGGCCTCGCTCCGTGTGTGAAAGAGCGCGCCGCGGAAGCGGATGTCACAGAGCTCCGTCTGAGATCCATTCTTCACACACAGTCGAGGGCTGCGCCGTCCCAACCGCCATGTGGGGGGGAGCCTCCCCCTACCTCCGCCCCCCCCATCTCTGCCCCCAAACCACCTCCGCCCCCCCCCCCACCTTTGTCCCCCCCCACCTCCGCCCCCCTCGACCCCCCCCCCCCTCCCGCACCGCTGAACTCTTTCTTGAGGAAGGCCTGGAACTCGCGTCGGCCCCGCGGGTCACGGAGCAGCTCCCGGAACGAGAACGCCCACCGCTCCACACGCAGCCGCGTGGGCACCTCCACGCTGAGCACAGCACGTGTACACACAACACGTGTACACACAGCACGTGCACACACAACACGTGTACACACCACACGCCACGTGTACACACCACCCAGCACGCACACACAACACACAGCACGTACAACACGTGTACACACAACACGTGTACACACAACACGTGTACACACAGCACGTGCACACACAACACGTGTACACACCACACGCCACGTGTACACACCACCCAGCACGCACACACAACACACAGCACGTACAACACGTGTACACACAACACGTGTACACACAACACGTGTACACACAGCACGTGCACACACAACACGTGTACACACCACACGCCACGTGTACACACCACCCAGCACGCACACACAACACACAGCACGTACAACACGTGTACACACCACACGCCACTTGTACACACCACACGCCACACACAACGTATACACGCCACGAGTGCACAACACAAACCACGCAAACACAACACGTGTGCTCAACACAAGCCACGCGTACACAACACACAGACATCACGTATGCGGGGCTAGTATGAGTGTTGGGGTCAGAGCGAGTGTTCATGTGACACGATATCGTGCTGCTGCTGCTGCTTTGGCAGTGGCGCGCAAGTCCACTTAACAAACCAACACTCAACACGTCCATCAATAACACTGCAGCCTTGACAGAAAAATTAATATATACTAGGCGACGTTTCGGGCAATAACCCCTCTTCATTGCGCGTATAAAATGATCTTGCACCAAGTGTCATTGACGAATGTGATGAGCTTTTGGTGAAGGGTCAGGCCTATGGCTATGGCCATGGTTAGGGTCAGGGTGATGTCGCCCCGTGAGCAGTGTCACCTGGGTGAGTTGAGGGTCCAGCACATGGTGTCGTCCGTTACCCAGGGGTTGCTGGGGAGACACGTGGTGAGTAGGGGGTCGTACACGCTGAACGACTCCGAGAACTTCAACAGACTAAAGGGGGGGGGGGGGAGTGTCATGGGTTAGCATCCCCCCGCCCCTCGCACCCCCCACACCCCCCCCCACTTCGTGTCGGGCCTCACCTCCCGAGGGAGACGGAGGTTTTGGTTCGAGAACGCAGTGCGGCCTGCTGGTAGTACATGACCTGGGGGACACGGTTCACGACCAGGTCAGCAACACGAACCCCCCGCCGCCCCACGGCAACGTGAATTGCATGCACACTGAACCTCTTTCTCGCCGTACGTAGCCAACGCTGCGTGTGTGGAGGGTGCGGGGGAAGGACAACACGCTGAACACAAAACGACGACATCGCTGTGTACGGGACGCACGCGTAGAGTTCGTGTGCCACGTGTTGCTTGTGATGTACGTGTGGGTTTTTTGGGGGGGAAATTTCGCTGTCATTCGTGCCGAGGGCACATCCAGGCGCTGCTGGGGAATTTGTATCGCGCGCCGCCGTTGCGCGGGGGGGGGGGGGGGGCAGGGGGGAGGCAGGGGGGGGGGGAGGCGGGGGGGGGCATGCAGCCAAAACTGGCGCCGCCAACAACTTACCCAAGCACCATTGGAAACTCATTTGCCAGTAAAATGAGGTACCAATGGTGTAAATGCTTACCCCGAGCTTTCATACTCTGATGGTGCATTGTCTTTGAGTTGTGCGCCTTTTGGCGTCATCTGGTCCAACCCATGTGAGACTAGGCTCTAAAGAAAGCTGTCTCGGGTGTGGACCAATCAACTTCAAGGACAGTGCATACATTATCAGAGTTGTGTTTTTTGTTTGCATTATAACTGCAGGTATTGTGGTCAATGCAAACATGACTCCTTGTAAAAAAGGTGTCAGTTTTCCTGCCAGATAGAAGGGTAAAAAAAAACCAATTATCAACTTGCCCAAGCTCTGTGGTCCTATCGTGGGGTGTTTGGCCAACTTCATTCGTAAGTGTTTACACGCGTGGGGTGAAGCCACATCACCCGGGGTGGGGTGGAGCAGGGTGGAGTGGGGTGAGGTGGAGTGGAGCGGGGTGGAGTGGGGTGAGGTGGAGTGGAGCGGGGTGGAGTGGGGTGAGGTGGAGCGGGGTGGGGTGGAGCGGGGTTAGGTGGAGCGGGGTGAGCTGGAGCGAGGTGGAGCGAGGTGGAGCGGGGTGGGGTGGAGTGGAACGGGGTGAGGTTTGCGCGGGGTGGAGTGGAGCGGCGTAAGGTGGATCGGGGTAGAGCGGAGCGAGGTGGAGCGATGTGGGGCGGAGTGGAGCAGGGTGAGGTGGAGTGAGGTGGAGCACAGCTCACCTGGCGACGGTATTGCTCCACCGTTGGCTTCTGCAAAAAAGAGAGACAGACACTGAGAGGATGCACCGTGCGAGGTTCGGGGTGCAGGGCGCAGGGCACTTGGTGTGGGGTGCAGGGCGCTTGGTGTGGGGTGCAGAGCGCTGGGTGCTTGGTGTGGGGTGCAGGGCGCTGGGCGCTTGATGTGGGGTGCAGGGCGCTTGGTGTGGGGTGCAGGGCGCAGGGCGCTTGGTGTGGGGTGCAGGGCGCTGGGCGCTTGGTGTGGTGTGCAGGGCGCTGGGTTACAGGGTGTCGTCACCTCCTCCGCGCCAGGCTCCATCACTCGGTTGAGTCCACTGTCCAGGGCATGCAGGGCACCGGGCTGCAGGGGATGTGGAGGCGGCGGGGTGGGGGGGTCAAAAAGACAATCAATGAACGCGGGACAACCAGCTCTACCCAGCGCTGCCCCCCTCAGTGGGGGGCCCCCCCCAACCGCGTGCGGCGCGCGCGCGTGGCTACCGGGGGTCTCCGCACGAGCCAGTGGGCGCGCTCCTGGCACTCGAGGACCACGCGGTCGCCTTTGGGCCGCTCGCGTCCGCTCCTGCACAACAAAGACAAAGACACCCCGTGTAGCTGCCGCGCGCTCTCTGGGCAAGTGCTGTTAGCGAGCGCCTATGAAGGTCGGCACATCGCACAAGGGGGTGGGTGGTGACCAGCACCACGCCCAGCGGCCTTTGTCTCCCCAGTGCTGATATGTACACACTGCGCCAGGTAGTCCTTTGAGGCTAAGTCGACCTAGGGGAGGTCCGGTAATGGTTCAGATAATCGTCGCTGGTGTTGGCCGTGAGCATGAATCGAAATCGAGTGGCTGGGTTCGTAGCGCAGCATTCTAACCACACAGACACACACAGACACACGGATACACAGACACACAGACAGACACACAGACACACACAGACACACAGACACACAGACACACAAACACACAGACACACACACACACACAGACACACACACACAGACACACAGACAGACACACGGATACATACCCAGCCAGCACCTCGCCTCGACAGACCCACCACATCACCAATATCATCACTCCATCATCCTCACCTCTCTCCCTCACCTGGCCCCTCACCTGCACCCCCCCCCACCTGCGCCCCTCACCTGTACTGCTCCTTGGCCTGGCACACCACGTAGTCCCACTCGTGGTTGATCTTCTGGTGCAGCGCGGAGTACAACTCCTGGTGAGGGGGAGGGGGGGAAGACGAGGAGGGGGGCAGAGAAGGACGGGGGGGGCGAGTGAGGAGCCACCACAACTGCCGATGACGCTGATTATGCCGTTGCTGATGTTGCTGCTGATGATGCTGCTGCTGCTGCTGATGATGATGATGATGCTGATGATGCCGGTTCTGATCGCACCTTCTCGTATTCGTCCAGTTCGCCCTTGCTGCGAATGTTTTTCCGCGCCAGGTAAATCGCTGTGGAAACACGGAGGAGCACAGCTGGCACGGGGAGCGGTGAGGTGGGGGGGGGGAGGTGTTGTGGGGGGGGGAGCGGTGAGGTGTTTGGGGGGGGGGAGCGGTGAGGTGTTGTGGGGAGGGGGGGGGGAGCGGTGAGGTGTTGTGGGGGGGGGGAGCGGTGAAGTGGGGGGGGGAGCGGTGAGGTGTTTGGGGGGGGGGAGCGATGAGGTGTTGTGGGGAGGGGGGGTGAGCGGTGAGGTGTTGTGGGGGGGGAGCGGTGAAGTGGGGGGGAGCGGTGAGGTGTTTGGGGGGGGGGAGCGGTGAGGTGTTGTGGGGAGGGGAGTGGTGAGGTGTGGTGGGGGGGAGTGACAAGAGGGTGGGGGTGCGAGTGGAGTGGAGCTACGCAATGGGGACGTGGTGAGTGTGTAAGGGGGTGAGAGAGAGGGCGGTGAAAGGGTGGAGGGATAAGATGATGGCGAATGTGGGGGGGGGGGGGCGGGGGGGGGTTCCCATCGCCTCCCAGCCCCACCGTAATCCGTGTCCTCGCTCTGGCTGTAATAAAGTGGCCAGAAGTAGGGGGCCTGCGGAGAGAAGGAGCACGAGCACACGTGACCCCCCCACACAGCGTGACCCCCACACACACAGCGTGACCCCCACACACGTGACCCCCACACACACAGCGTGACCCCCACACACACAGCGTGACCCCCACACACAAACGTGACCCCCACAGCGTGACCCCTACACAGCGTGACCCCCCACACATAGCGTGACCCCCACACACACACGTGACCACCACAGCGTGACCCCCACACAGCGTGACCCCCCACACACACACAGCGTGGCCCCCACACACACAGCGTGACCCCCACACACAGCGTGACCCCCACACACGTGACCCCCACACACGTGACCCCCACACACGTGACCCCCACACACACAGCGTGACCCCCACACACACAGCGTGACCCCCACACACGTGACCCCCACACACGTGACCCCCACACAGCGTGACCCCCCCACACACAGCGTGACCCCCCCACACACAGCGTGACCCCCACACATACACAGCGTGACCCCCACACATACAGCGTGACCCCCACACACGTGACCCCACACAGCGTGACCCCCACACAGCGTGACCCCCACACACTGCGTGACCCCCCCACACACACAGCGTGACCCCCACACACACACAGCGTGACCCCCACACACACAGCGTGACCCCCACACAGCGTGACCCCCCCACACACAGCGTGACCCACACACACACAGCGTGACCCCCACACAGCGTGACCCCCACACAGCGTGACCCCCACACACACACAGCGTGACCCACACACACACAGCGTGACCCACACACACACAGCGTGACCCACACACACACAGTGTGACCCCCACACACACACAGCGTGACCCACACACACACAGCGTGACCCACACACACACAGTGTGACCCCCACACACACACAGCGTGACCCACACACACACAGCGTGACCCACACACACACAGCGTGACCCACACACACACAGCGTGACCCACACACACACAGCGTGACCCCCACACACAGCGTGACCCCCACACAGCGTGACCCCCACACACACAGCGTGACCCCCACACACACAGCGTGACCCACACACACAGCGTGACCCACACACACACAGCGTGACCCACACACACACAGCGTGACCCACACACACACAGCGTGACCCACACACACAGCGTGACCCCCCCACACACACAGCGTGACCCACACACACACAGCGTGACCCACACACACACAGCATGACCCACACACACAGCGTGACCCCACACACACACAGCGTGACCCCCACACACACAGCGTGACCCCCACACAGCGTGACCCCCCACACACAGCGTGACCCCCACACACACAGCGTGACCCACACACACACATCGTGACCCCCACACACACAGCGTGACCCCCACACACAGCGTGACCCCCACACACACACACACAGCGTGACCCCAACACACACAGCGTGACCCCCACACACACAGCGTGACCCCCACACACACAGCGTGACCCACACACACACAGCGTGACCCCCACACACAGCGTGACCCCCACACACACAGCGTGACCCACACACACACAGCGTGACCCCCACACACACAGCGTGACCCACACACACACAGCGTGACCCCCCCACACACAGCGTGACCCACACACACACAGCGTGACCCCCACACACACAGCGTGACCCCCACACACAGCGTGACCCACACACACACAGCGTGACCCCCACACACAGCGTGACCCCCACACACACATCGTGACCCACACACAGCGTGACCCCCACACACACATCGTGACCCCCACACACACACAGCGTGACCCCACACAGCGTGACCCCCCCACACACAGCGTGACCCCCACACACACACAGCGTGACCCACACACACACAGCGTGACCCCCCCACACACACACAGCGTGACCCCAACACACACAGCGTGACCCCCACACACACAGCGGCACCTGGAAGCGGTAGAGGGAGCCATCGGGGCGCAGTGCGAGGTTGCGCGGCTCGGAGAGCGGATAGACGAAGCCGCAGGCGACCAACAGCCAGCTCAGGTGCAGCGCCTCTACGGAGGGGGGGGGGGGGCAATAGTGGGGAGGGGGGTGGGGGGGGGGTTTGGATGCCGGCGGATGAGGTCGGGGAAGGTCGGGGTAGGTGCGTGGAGAAGGGGGGAGGGGGTAGGGGGGAGGTTGCAGCGTTCGAGTTGCTCCCAAGTTGCTCACGAGTTGCACAAGAGGGCGAGCGCGGGGTTCAGGGTTGGAGCTACAGCGGGCGTCTGCAGGGAGCAGAGCGGGGTCGCCTCGTGCCCCCCCCGACCCCCCATGGCACGCAGCCAGGGCTCTGGTGACCCCCTGCTGCTCAAGCGACCAGTGAGGCGATGCTCGTCTACCGTTTCACCAGCAGCCGCGAGACAGGGGGATGGAATTCTACATACCTCTGGCAGGGGCTATCGTAGTGTAATGTGAGGATATATCCGGGTTGTTGATGGATCACACCTCGTTACGATGATTGGCTCTACCGGTCCTGGCCCATAGCCAATGGAGGGAAGTCTAGGGGCGTGGCCCTGACGTAACGGGAAGGTGACATCTGTAAGTAGAGGATTGGATCTGCTGGCTTTAGCCACAGCCAATGGGGGGGGGGGGGGGGGGCGAGTCAGGGGCGTGGTCCCGGGAGCGTACGATGGAGTCTAGAAGATTCCATAGAGGTTAACCAGGATTGGTGGAAAGGTACCACGTGACCCGGGTATTAAAAGGGGTGGAGACGGACAACACGTGGTCAGATCTGGAACGAACGGAGGGTGAGGCCACGCTGGAGCGGGGTCCAGGCTGCCACGTGGCCGCGCGTGTCTCTTTATCTCCCTCTCACGCTGTCTGTCAGCAGCGTGAAGGAGTAAGACAGGAGTGTTGTGAACGAAAGACAAAGACTGGATTCCAGAAGTCGCTTCCACGACCTTTATTACAGTAGTAACAACCACAGTCCGTTACCCCAGAAAGTGGTACTCGTTTTATCGATCCCGGAGAGAACGTTTGGCGGGGTAGGGGGTGGGGGGTGGGGGGTGGGGGGGGGGGGGGTTTGAGGGGGTTTGGTAGAGGGGGGGGGGGGCTCTCACCGTCCGCGGTCACGTGCAGCCCCTGCTCCATCCACTGCACGAGGTCGCGTCCTGCACGCGGCGCACAGCGGGACCCGCGCCTCGTCACGTGATCCAGTGGGGGGACGGGGGGGAAAGGGGGGGGTAGGGGGCGGGAGTGAGGGGGGGGGGGTGCGTGGGGGTGCGAGGGGGTGCCCTGACCAGTGGTGGCGTCGGGGATGATTGTGTCGCTGAGCAGCTGGTCCCTCATCGGCACCCCGCGTTCCGAGTCCTGCATGCGCGTCACCAGCGCTCCGAGCTGCCACGCCACGCCGGAGCACGCCCGTGATGATGTTCGCGCGCGAGATCTTCGCGTTCCAATTCGCGGTGCTGAAGCTCGAGAAACTGCGTTTCCACAGCCCCCCACCCCCTGCACGACTTCGCCCCCCTTTCAATTCGAGCACGAAGAGCTGCCTTCCCTCCCCTTCTCCCGCCACCCACCGCGCTAATCCGCGTGGCGCTCGTCGCGTTTCCACGCTCATGGCGCTGCGACTCCGCTCGAGCGAGAAAGAAACTCCATATTCATCTTCTTGGTTCTTTCGGTAAAGTCACGTAGAAGGGAAATAATAAAAGAATAAAAAAAACATAAAAAAAAACATAATAAAATAATTCTCACGACGTTTCGGCCACAACACAAGCAGCCGTCCTCAGGTGAAGAACAGGTCTGTCGGAAAGACAGCGTCTGAATGACACAGACCTGTTCTTCACCTGAGGACGGCTGCTTGCGTTGTGGCCGAAACGTCGTGAGAATGACTTTATTATGTTTTATTATTTTATTACTTCCCTTCTACGTGACTTTACCGAAAGTACCAAGAACATGAATCCCTGCAGTCACGAAAGCTTTAAATCGAAAATTAAACTCCATATTTTTTGTTTTTTTCGGTAAAGTCACGTAGGTGAAAATAAGAATAAAATACTTGTTTATTTGTTATTTTATTATTATTTTATTATTATTTTCACCTACGTGACTTTACCGAAAGAACCAAAGAGCATGGATCCTTGCAGTCACGAAAACTTCAAATCTAGAAAGAAAGAAACTCCACTCCGCGTTCCACGGGGCCGAACAATCGTCGTCATCGTCGTCAACATCGTGCTCTTGGTGTGCATGGCAGAAGCCTCGCCGAGTCTCAACACTTTTATTCACGAGGGTCCAGCCACCGTCGGCATGTCGACCGCCTTGATTTATGAGTGGCGAGGAGATAACGCCCTGAGCTCCGTGACGCAGACCGCCGGTGTCACGCCGAGTGGGCTGCACGACCCTTCTGTGTGGCGCTGATCATGCCACCTGGGGGCCGTCACGAAGCACGGCGGAGTGGGGAAGTTGACGGTGTCCGAGTATCGGCCCACAGGCCCGTGACATCAATCGGCCAGCAACACACGGCACTATCAATGTTGATTTAAAGCTTCTGTCGTGACTGCAGGGATTCATATTCTTGGTTCTTTCGGTAAAGGCACGTAGAAGGGAAATAATAAGATAATATAAAACAATAAAATTCTCACGACGTTTCGACTGCAACACAAGCAATCGTCATCAGGTGTGAAATCCACAGCAAGAAACACAAGCAATCATCATCAGGTGTGAAATCCACAGCAATAATTTTTTGTTCATATTTTTTTTTATTTTCTTGCCGTGGATTTCACACCTGATGATGATTGCTTGTGTTGCAGTCGAAACGTCGTGAGAATTTTTATTGTTTTATATTTATTATTTTATTATTTCCCTTATACGTAATTTTACCGAAAGAACCAAGAATACTATCAATGTTGTTCAAGTTCAGAGGTTCGTACCATCAAGCAGCGAGCAACACACAGCACTGTCAACGTTGCTAAGGTTCATACGGTCATGCTTAGCGAAAGATGATAGGAGGAGAGAATTCCGAAGTGGAGCAGTCTCAGGGAAGAAGAAAGCCAAGTGAGGTGACCTGTGTGTGTTTGTTATTGCGACCCGCAGTGTGGTGACTGAACAAAGTGTAGATGAGACGAAACAGTCGGTGTCTGGGAGACCCAGTCCTCAACATGGGCGGAGGAATCAACGGGCTCATGGTAACGGATCGTGGTAGCGATAGAAGAGTAACGAGAAGGTGACTGACCGCCGGTTAGCGAGTGACTGAATTCGTTTAATGGTTACGTTCCACCCTTGCCAACAACCCTGAGCAACCGGTCTCGGAAGCCAAGCAGGCTTGAGCCTGGTTCTTTGGCCGAGTGACCACCAGGTTTGTCCGGCGTTTTATTCGTGGCGTGGCCAGGAGATGGTCGTGTTAAGTGGCAGCCACTTGTCCACAGTTTGGCGGGTTTTCTCCGCGTTCTCCGGTTTCCTGCCACCCGAAGCCAAATCCCACGCAGAGCTCGTCTGAACACTCGTCCCGAGACTCGGAGACGCTTCCCTGGGTACATATTTAAAATGACTAATTCCACGTTTGGGTTAAGGGACCGCGCGTGAGGATCAACCGGAACGTGAGCGCGAGGAACACGGTACCGCCCGGCACACGAATCACGGCGACAAAAGGCCCGACCAAAACCCACAACGCCCTCGACTCTGCGAGTGCGTCGCGTACCTTGGCCAGGTGCTGCAGCCGAGGCCGATGCTGTTGGCTCTGGTCGAGTTTGTTGATCTTCATCCTGGCCCCGGTGCGCGGCACGCGTAGGCGTGGACCGAGTTTCAGCACCGTGGAGAGCAGCGCTCTCGGCAGCAGCACGAGCGGTGTCACCCCTCAGCACCAGGGACAGCGCATCCGCCGCCCCGTATGGCGCCCCGGGGATTAGACTCTATTCTTGGTTCGGGCTGAGCCACGGTAACCAAGGCGAAGCTGCGGCCATGCACATTCCCGCCCCAGCCCCCCCACCTTCCCCGACCGCCAGCGGGCGAATTTGAGGCTGTAGGACAAAGGGGAGGGGGAGGGTCGGGGTGACTGTCAACCCCGCGTTCTGCTGCGACGCGCACCTTTGCGGCATTGGAGGGGAAGGTGAACGCCTCACCTGCACAGTGCATCGCCTAGCAACGCGGCGAGGAAACCCAACACCTGTACCAGGAGCCCTGGGGGCACGGGACCGATCTCCCTCGGCCGAGCGCTCTGCTCATACCCCCCCCCCTCACCCTCCTCTACTGATTATCTTGCGATGTCCTCTGAACGCAAGGCTAATTCTCATTACTCAATCAACGCGAGGGTGACCTGTGTATGTACAGTGCGAGGATAAACAACACCCACCGCTACTCATCTCCGACTCCGCATCACTCATCGCTGCCCATGCCCTCTTGCGGTGTCCACAGCCCAGGTTTTTTGCACAGCACATTGAAGCACGTTCCTTCGGAGTGGGCAGGTAGGAACTTGGTTGGACAGCGCATTCGTGCACGACAGACAAATATACACGACAGACAAATAATCCCTGGTGGGCAGTGTGGAACCTGTTGTTACCTACCTGTATAACTTTTGATTTAAAGCTTTCATGACTGCAGGGATTCATCTTCTTGGTTCTTTCGGTAAAGTCACGGAGAAGGGAAATAATAAAATAATAAAAATAAAACATCATAATTCTCACGACGTTTCGGCCACAACGCAAGCAGCCGTCCTCAGGTGAAGAACAGGGCTGTCGGAAAGACAGCGTCTGTGGCCGAAACGTCGTGAGAATTATTTTATTGTTTTATTTTTATTATCTCCCTTCTACGTGACTTTACCGAAAGAACCAAGAAGATGTATAACTTTTATTTACCCAGGAAGTCCTCAATTCGCAATATTATTTTTGTTCACGGTTAGGTGTCTTGTAGCGCGCATGTTTGGACACGTTGTTGTTGTTGCAGAAATGGATGAAAACTATTTGCTGTATTGCCATCTCCTGGCCATCTTTCCACGATGTCGGTCTGGGTGCTTCACACACCACGTGGTCCACAGCGAGCCGGAGGCGCGCCGTCTCGCTGCGTCGGATCGAGTTCAGCGCAGGGCGGCAGGTGGGGCGAGCGACGATCCAGCCACTCGCCGGCCCAGTCACTCGCTCAGCGGCGACCAGTTGCTTCCTCAACACTCCTCGATCGCTACGACACCGATTGCTCTTTCAGTATACATCACTCATCGATTCCTCCACACATGTTGAGGACTCGGTCTTGGAGAACGAGTCAATATCTCATCCACATTTCGATTTAAAGCTTTCGTGACTGTAGGGATTCAACTTCTTGGTTCTTTCGGTAGTCACGTAGAAGGGAAATAATAAAATAATAATAAAATAAACATAATAAAATACAATTCTCACGACGTTTCGGCCACAACGCAAGCAGCCGGGTTAAGGTTAGGGGAAAGACAGTGTCTGTCTTTCCGACAGACCTGTTCTTCACCTGAGGACGGCTGCTTGCGTTGTGGCCGAAACGGCGTGAGAATTATTTTGTTTTATTTGTATTATTTCCCTTCTACGTGACTTTACCGAAAGAACCAAGAAGATATCCAAACTTGTGTTCAACCACCACACTGCGGGTCACATCGAAACACTCAATCACCCACTCGCCTCGATTCTCTTCTTCCCATGCACTGCACCACTTTAGAATTCCCTTCCATAATTCCCCAAGCTCTTGTAATAGTAACCACTCACTTATATTACAACTTTGATGGTGCCGTTACCTGCTGGCTGCCTGGCGCTTGGCCTCCGAAACTGTAGATCCCAAGCTGCACACAAACCGCCCTCTTCATCGAAGCACACGCGGGTCTCCTCATCAGCGAACAAACTCATCATCACTCATCCCACTTCGGGGATAACCCACCACAGCATCGATCAGAACCCCATGTGCTTCGAGGTCACAGAGGTGGCCAGGTTATAGGTGATGTTGATCTCCTACTCAAATGAGCATCGAGCAAATGGTGCCCCTCTTTCCGTCAACAGCCCCACAACCAATTGTAAAATTCCACATTCCTATGGCAAGTGCGAGTCTATCCATAGGCAACCACTACTGACTTAAGTGCTACCTAATTTTTTATCGACCTCGGATGCATGATGGTTTGAGTCACTCGAGGGTTGCGACGTCATTCAGCGGTGGCGCATTGCTCACTTGTTGCAGAGGTGCACGGTTCGAATCTGACAGGCATCCCTGGTTATTACTGTGGGCGTAATAGCCACAGTAACAGTCGTAATGCTGCGCACTTTCCGCTTCACAGCGGATGTTAAAAGATCCCGTGATGTCGTTCGCAAGAGGAGGCTATTGCGTGCCGGCGTCGGGGTCCAAATTTGCCACATTGAAAATTTACGCCGCGGATTACTCAATTGGGATTATAATGCAGCAATCAACGCCCCCTACTGGTAGCAGACAAATGCCCGACGTCTATCGTGCAAATGAGCTTCAACCTGGTCTCTTGACTTTTCACCTGGTTAACCAAACTCGACTCAACTGGCGTGTCCACCGGGCCGTGTTTGACTTTGCATCGGTGTTCGGGTGGCGGGATTTCGTTTGTGCCGAGATTTGCTACCGGTGTTGTATTGAACTTTATTGCACAGCACTGCACCGTGTGGATAGCCCAACGGCCGACTGGGAAACGTGTCCAGATTCACTCTTTGGAGGAGACGGCAGCTCCACAGAGCCAGAGGCAAAGACACAATCCACACACGGAGAGCAACGCAAGGAGCGGAGACAGCCAACTCACTTTATTCTGAATGTGACTCTCACATCGCCAGTGCAAACGCAATCCGACCAGCATCACACACCCTGTCCAATCAACACCCGCAATCGGCGTCATCAACAATTCACCGAGGACTCCGCGGTTATTGCACCAGAGAGTGGGGGGCCCTCAAACACGGGGGGCGGAGGGGGGGGGCAGAGGGGGGCATGGCCTTCACAGTGCCAGCCGCGCAGTGGCCCCCACCGTATCCACTGCATAGCCTGCACACGGCACAGCACACCACACAGCACAGTGCTTACCACCTGGCATAGTACACAGCACAGGGCAAAGTGCGCTGCATAGCACGCGATGCACTGCATAGTACACGGCATAGTACACGGCATAGTACACAGCATAGCAGACATCACAGCATGCAGCAAAGCAGGTTCCGATATCGCAGCACGCTCGACCACGCTGCTCCCATGCACCTGCCAGGCGTGCGGAGAGCACGTGTATCAGCATAATGGGGAGTCCAGGATGAGTGCGAGGCCTTTGTTAGCGGTGAGCGACTGGCGAGTGTAAAATGGTGGAAATATGGTTGTGGTGTGGTTCGTGTTCCTTACCGGTTGGCGAGGGCGTGAATGTTGAGGTCGGCTCGGCCTGGGCTCTGTTCGTAAGAAAATGAGTGCAGAGAGTTGAAACGGGGCAGGGCTCATCATATCAACACAATGGATCATCATACAATCACCATATCACCACCACCATCATCATACAATCATAATACCAACACAAGACATCGTCATACCATCATAAGGGAAAGGTGCACGGCACAGGAAGCCTCCTGATTGGCTACCTGTTTTCCAGCTGTGCACGCCTTGCGATGTGAGCCCTGACAGCCGATTGGATGAGAACGATGGCTGGGTCTGCCCCCTCCTCTGCGGCGTGGCCGGGGCCCTGGAAGAGAGGAGGAGCGGACCGTGCGTGAGGGACCCTCCTCTCATGCCTGCACGTCGCAGCCAATGACAGCGCGTTGACTCTGGACACAACCGGCAGTGGTAGAGCGGCGGCTCGCAATCGTAAGGCTGCGAGTTCACATCCTGGTTATGGGTTGACTCAGCCCATCATCCTTCTGGGGTCGATACAATAAGTACCACTTTGTGGGTAAGCCGACAGTGAATCGCCATACAGATATACTCACCCCTGCCACCAGTGGCTCAGGGCTGTAAACGGGAGATGAGCACCAATGCCTCAATGCTCATTTGGAGATCACTTCGACTGAGATTACGAAATCGGAGCATGCAAGGCCTCCACTTGCTGAGCACGTGGTGGGCAGAGGCCATCGGGGAGGCCCGTGGCCCTTGGACGCATCGGCGTCCCACGCGCTCGTGGGTCTCCTCGTGCACAACGGGATATCATCCTGCGGTCAGAATGGCCGCGAGGGTCTCGTGCGTGCCGGCGTGTCGCACGCAGAGCGGTGGAGCAGCGGTTATAGTGTGTGCTGCGCTGTGAACTCAGCGACCCGAGATAGAGTTCCACTCGCGGCCAACAAAACGGATGATTATCTTAACCAGTCTTGGGCCTCCCCTAGGTTGACTCAGCCTGAAACGAGTGCCTGGTGCAGTGTGTAAACATTACACGAGGCATGAAAAGGCCGGGAAGTGCGGTTCTGGCCACAACAGCCCCTCGTGTGCCGTGCTGGCCTTCATAGGTGCAGCTCGCTAAAGGCTACACGGGGGACCTTTGTCTTTGTGTCTCTGCATAGATAAGAGGTGTTTGTGCCGCTACCTGCTCAATGAGGAGGCGGCGTCGAGTTCCGTGGCTTCGCATCACAGACTGGATCAGCTGTGCTGCCTAATGCGCACACACACATGGCATGAGTGTACATGCAAGGCACGGACACACAAGACATTAACACACACACGGAATGTGTGTACACACAAACTGTATGCACACACACTGTATGCACACACACACTCACCTCGTCGATCTCGTCACTCTTCTCCTGCAACACAAAGCGAGAGCCATGCATGAGTAATGCACACCCCCAGCTCCACCCGCGCCTCACTCCCACCCGCGCCTCACTCCCACCCACCCCTCACTCCCACCCACGCCTCACTCCCACCCGCGCCTCACTCCCACCCACACCTCACTCCCACCCACGCCTCACTGCCACCCGCGCCTCACTCCCACCCACGCCTCACTCCCACCCACGCCTCACTCCCACCCGCGCCTCACTCCCACCCACCCCTCACTCCCACCCACGCCTCACTCCCACCCGCGCCTCACTCCCACCCACCCCTCACTCCCACCCACGCCTCACTCCCACCCGCGCCTCACTCCCACCCCACGCCTCACTCCCACCACGCCTCACTCCCACCCGCGCCTCACTCCCACCCACCCCTCACTCCCACCCACGCCTCACTGCCACCCGCGCCTCACTCCCACCCACGCCTCACTCCCACCCACGCCTCACTCCCACCCGCGCCTCACTCCCACCCACCCCTCACTCCCACCCACCCCTCACTCCCACCCACGCCTCACTCCCACCCGCGCCTCACTCCCACCCACACCTCACTCCCACCCACGCCTCACTCCCACCCGCGCCTCACTCCCACCCCGCACCTCACTCCCACCCACCCCTCACTCCCACCCACCCCTCACTCCCACCCACGCCTCACTCCCACCCGCACCTCACTCCCACCCACCCCTCACTCCCACCCACCCCTCACTCCCACCCACGCCTCACTCCACCCGCGCCTCACTCCCACCCACGCCTCACTCCCACCCACGCCTCACTCCCACCCACGCCTCACTCCCACCCGCGCCTCACTCCCACCCGCGCCTCACTCCCACCCACGCCTCACTCCCACCCGCGCCTCACTCCCACCCACGTCTCACTCCCACCCGCACCTCACTCCCACCCGCGCCTCACTCCCACCCGCGCCTCACTCCCACCCGCGCCTCACTCCCACCCGCGCCTCACTCCCACCCACGTCTCACTCCCACCCGCACCTCACTCCCACCCGCACCTCACTCCCACCCACACCTCACTCCCACCCGCGCCTCACTCCCACCCGCACCTCACTCCCACCCGCACCTCACTCCCACCCACGCCTTACTCCCACCCGTGCCTCACTCCCACCCACGCCTCACTCCCACCCACACCTCACTCCCACCCGCGCCTCACTCCCACCCACGCCTCACTCCCACCCACGTCTCACTCCCACCCACGCCTCACTCCCACCCGCGCCTCACTCCCACCCGCGCCTCACTCCCACCCGCGCCTCACTCCCACCCGCGCCTCACTCCCACTCACACCTCACTCCCACCCACGCCTCACTCCTACCCACGCCTCACTCCCACCCACACCTCACTCCCACCCACGCCTCACTCCCACCCACGCCTCACTCCCACCCGCGCCTCACTCCCACCCGCGCCTCACTCCCACCCGCGCCTCACTCCCACCCGCGCCTCACTCCCACTCGCGCCTCACTCCCACCCGCGCCTCACTCCCACCCACGTCTCACTCCCACCCACGCCTCACTCCCACCCGCGCCTCACTCCCACCCACGTCTCACTCCCACCCACGCCTCACTCCCACCCACGCCTCACTCCCACCCACGCCTCACTCCCACGCGCGCCTCACTCCCACCCGCGCCTCACTCCCACCCGCGCCTCACTCCCACCCGCGCCTCACTCCCACCCGCGCCTCACTCCCACCCGCGCCTCACTCCCACCCGCGCCTCACTCCCACCCGCGCCTCACTCCCACCCGCGTCTCACTCCCACCCACGCCTCACTCCCACCCGCGCCTCACTCCCACCCGCGCCTCACTCCCACCCGCGCCTCACTCCCACCCGCGCCTCACTCCCACCCGCGCCTCACTCCCACCCGCGCCTCACTCCCACCCGCGCCTCACTCCCACCCACGCCTCACTCCCACCCACGCCTCACTCCCACCCGCGTCTCACTCCCACCCACACCTCACTCCCACCCGCGCCTCACTCCCACCCGCGCCTCACTCCCACCCACACCTCACTCCCACCCGCGCCTCACTCCCACCCGCACCTCACTCCCACCCACGCCTCACTCCCACCCACGCCTCACTCCCACCCGTGCCTCACTCCCACCCACGCCTCACTCTCACCCACGCCTCACTCCCACCCACACCTCACTCCCACCCACGCCTCACTCCCACCCACGCCTCACTCCCACCCGCGCCTCACTCCCACCCACACCTCACTCCCACCCGTGCCTCACTCCCACCCGTGCCTCACTCCCACCCGCACCTCACTCCCACCCACGCCTCACTCCCACCCACGCCTCACTCCCACCCGTGCCTCACTCCCACCCACGCCTCACTCTCACCCACGCCTCACTCCCACCCACACCTCACTCCCACCCACGCCTCACTCCCACCCACGCCTCACTCCCAGCCGCGCCTCACTCCCCCCCGCGCCTCACTCCCACCCGCGCCTCACTCCCACCCACGCCTCACTCCCACCCGCGCCTCACTCCCACCCACGTCTCACTCCCACCCACGCCTCACTCCCACCCACGCCTCACTCCCACCCGCGCCTCACTGCCACCCGCGCCTCACTCCCACCCACGTCTCACTGCCACCCGCGCCTCACTCCCACCCGCGCCTCACTGCCACCCGCGCCTCACTCCCACCCACGTCTCACTCCCACCCGCGCCTCACTCCCACCCACGCCTCACTCCCACCCGCGCCTCACTCCCACCCGCGCCTCACTCCCACCCGCATCTCACTCCCACCCGCGCCTCACTCCCACCCGCGCCTCACTCCCACCCGCATCTCACTCCCACCCACGCCTCACTCTCACCCGTGCCTCACTCCCACCCACGCCTCACTCCCACCCGCGCCTCACTGCCACCCGCGCCTCACTCCCACCCGCATCTCACTCCCACCCACGCCTCACTCCCACCCACGCCTCACTCCCACCCACGCCTCACTGCCACCCGCGCCTCACTCCCACCCACGCCTCACTCCCACCCGCGCCTCACTCCCACCCACGCCTCACTCCCACCCACATCTCACTCCCACCCACGCCTCACTCCCACCCACGCCTCACTCCCACCCGCGCCTCACTCCCACCCGCGCCTCACTGCCACCCGCGCCTCACTCCCACCCACCCCTCACTCCCACCCGCACCTCACTCCCACCCACGCCTCACTCCCACCCGCTCCTCACTCCCACCCGCGCCTCACTCCCACCCGCGCCTCACTCCCACCCACGCCTCACTCCCACCCGCGCCTCACTCCCACCCGCGCCTCACTCCCACCCGCGCCTCACTCCCACCCGCGCCTCACTCCCACCCACCCCTCACTCCCACCCGCACCTCACTCCCACCCGCGCCTCACTCCCACCCGCGCCTCACTCCCACCCGCACCTCACTCCCACCCGCGCCTCACTCCCACCCACCCCTCACTCCCACCCGCACCTCACTCCCACCCACGCCTCACTCCCACCCACGTCTCACTCCCACCCGCACCTCACTCCCACCCACGCCTCACTCCCACCCGCGCCTCACTCCCACCCGCGCCTCACTCCCACCCGTGCCTGACTCCCACCCGCGTCTCACTCCCACCCGCGCCTCACTCCCACCCGTGCTTTACTCTGACGATGGTGCCATGGTGAGAGTGCGTCCCCCCCCTCACCGTATAACGGTGGCGTCGCCACTGCCGCTGGATTACCACGGCTGCCTCGGCTCTCCTCGCCCGCTGAGCGGCACCGCTCCGTCCTCTTCCTCGCTCGGGACTCGCCGAGCACGGCCGCGATCGGCTGCCCCTGTCCGACTTTGGAGAGCTGTGCCGCGATTGGCCGCTCGGTCTCTGCGAGTCCGTAGAGCTTTGCCTCGATTGGCCGTTGCGTCCCTGCGAGTCTGAAGAGCTGTGCCGGGATTGGCTCGCGGTGCCAGCAGTGGCGGGGCTTAGGTCGCGTTCCTGCGAGACGAACGGACCAGGGGTGATGTCGCTGTGGGGTCAGGGGGCGTGAACCTGTGAACCTGTGAATCTGTCCCCCCACCCCATTCCCTTCATGGCCTCCGCACCGTGGGTGGGACGGTGCTGCCCTCTACTGTTCGTGAACCTGAGGTCATTTGAATAAGGGCTCTCAGAGGTAACTCTGTGATATTCGCTTCCGCGGGCCGCTCCCTCACACGGAGGGAGGGCTGCACCGCTCTCGAGTGAAAAACCAAAAGTAACGTGGCGAGTGACTGTGAGCAGCAGCCATTGTGCCCCGAGCTGCGTACACACCCCTCTGTGTCTCCGCTCCTCCCCACGTCTCCGCTCCTCCTCAAGCTCCCGCTCCACACACCGCAACTTTTCCTGAAGAGCCCGGACCTCCTCTCTGTGCAAGGCCAGAGGACAGCGCGCACATGTACACGCACATACAAACACAAAGATCCCCCGTATAGCCTTAACAGACTGTCGGGGCAAGTGCCGTTAGCGAGCACCTATGAAGGCCGGAACGGTACACGAACGAGGGGGTGGGTGGCCAGCACCACGCCCGACCGCCTTTGTTTCCCCAGTGGCGATGTTTACACACCGCACCAGGTACTCATTTAAGGCTGAGTCGACCTAGGGGAGGCCCAGGACCGGTTCAGATAATCGTCACTGGTGTTAGCCGTGAGTGAATCGAACCCGGGTCGCCAGGTTCATAGCGCAGCGCGCTAACCGCTACACTTCCGCTTCCCATACACACACACACACAGACACGCACCAGCCCCTCCACACACCGCGCCTACGCGTGTCCCTGTGTCTCCTCTCACCGCATTTGCTCCTCCGCGTGCCGCACCGACAGTCGCTTATTTTCCACTTCCAGATCAGAGGTCGCCCGCCTCAGCTGCTGGATCTCCTTGCTGGCAAAGACAAAGAACCCCCATATAGCCTCAACACACTGTTGGGGCAAGTGCTGTTAGCGAGCACCTATGAGGGTTCATACGTGTGTACGTGTGTTCAAACACTTCTATACGTGTGTGTGTGTGTACGTGTGGACACATGTTTCCACGTGTGTCCATGCGTGTGTGAATACGTGTGTGGAGCGGTAGTGTAGCGGTTAGCGCGCTGCGCTATGAACCTGGCGATCCGGGTTCGATTCCCGCTCACGGCCAACACCAGTGACGATTCATAATCAACGTTTTTGGGTTTAGATCGCGTCTATTTATAAATGTGTCGTAACCCTCCACCACCCGACACGGCCAATCAGTAAAAATGTGTCACGTTGACAAAGACAAATAGTTCACTGCTTTAGCCCACCGGTGTGTTGCCAATGACTTGTACCAGTGGTGAAGTGGCTTCAACACACCGGTGGGCTAAAGCAGTGAACTATTTGTCTTTGTCAACGTGACACATTTTTACTGATTGGCCGTGTCGGGTGGTGGAGGGTTACGACACATTTATAAATAAACGCGATCTAAACCCAAAAACGTTGATTATGAATAACATTGGTCGCGAAAGCCTACGTGTTAAACTGACCAGTGACGATTATCTGAACCGGTCCTGGGCCTCCCCTAGGTCGACTCAGCCTGAAATGAGTACTTGGTGCGGTGAGTAACCATCACCACTGGGGAGACAAAGGCGGTCGGGCGTGGTGCTGGCCACCCACCCCCTCGTGTGCCGTTCCGGCCTTTATAGGTGCTCGCTAACAGCACTTGCCCCTACAGTCTGTTAAGGCTATACGGGGGATCTTTGTGTACACATGGGAAGTGGTGGCACAGTAGTTAGCGCACTTCGCATTGGCTAATATCGGTGACGATTATCTGAACCGGTCCTAGGCCTCCCCTATGGCGACTCAGCCTTAAATTAGTACCTCGTGAGGTGTGCAAACATAGCCACTGGGGAGACAAAGGTGGCCACGCGTGGTGTTGGCTACACCAACCCCCCACCGTGTGTCTGCACCGTGCCGGGCCTTCATAGGTGCTCGCAAACAGCACTTGCCCCAACCAGCGTGTGTTGGGCTACATGGGCTTTCTTTGTCTTTATCTTTGTGCACACGTACTCCCTCTGGGCGAGCTCTCCTTGCAGCGCACGCCTGTCCTCCTTGAGACGCCGCACGGCGCCGCGCAGACGCACCGCGTCCTGCCCGTCCTCGCCACCCGCACCAGCAGAACCCTGCACGCACAAAGACAAAGCCCCCCCACCCCCCACATATAGCCTTGACAGACTGTTGGAGCAAGTGCTGTTAGCAAGCACCTATGAAAGCTGGCCAGCACCATGCCCGAGTCGCCCTCGGGCAGGCAGGCTGAGGACCAGTTCAATATTCGTCACGATGTTGGCTATGGTTGGCCAGGTTCAAGGCGCACTGCACTAACCACTGCGGCACCGCTCCATTTGGAGACCAATACCAATACTAACAACCGCCATTCGTCTCTAAGTGGCGGTGACATGACCACGGCGCTTGTGCCAGGCTATGTGCAAGTTAAGGCCACGTGAACGGTCAAACGACCGCTGGTAGGAGGTCACGGGACAGACCCAGGTGGCACGGGTTGCCTGACTGAGATGACTGGCTGCTACACCACCTGTGCCCTCTACTGTGCCAACTTGTTGTGCATTGCTCCTCTGCCGTCTGTTGTTGCTGGAGGGCGACTGCCTCCAACTGCCCAGTAGCATCCTTCATGAGCCTCCTCCCCAGAGGCCGATTTTAACACCACTGGTACAAGTCATTGGCAAGTTCACTCAGTGTTGGACCAACACCATGTGAGACGAGGCTCTAAGAAAAACTGTCTCGGGTGTGGACCAATCAATTTCAAGGACAGTGCATACATTATCAGAGTTGTGTTTTTTGTTTGCATTCCGACCGCAGGTATTGTGGTCAACGCAATCATGACTCCTTGTAAAAAAGGTGTCAGTTTTGTTGCCAGATAAAAGGGTAAAAAAACAATTATCATATTTTGCTACTGGCACAGGAGGTTCCAATGGTGCAGATTGAAATTCCTCTGATACAGCCATCAAAGACACACGCACACAGATACACACACACACACACGTGATGTCTGGCAATGACCGAGGTGACCAAGAACCCTGTTCAACCACCCGGAATGAAGATTGCGGTGAGTGCAGAATGTTTAGTAAGGAGAGTGTGGTGAGCACGGTGAGCACGGTGAGTGTGGGGTCACCTCCTCCAGCGCTGCCGTGCGGCGAGCCGATACGGTGCGGTTCCCAGCTTCGCGTTGCACTGAAACAACAACAACATTAACAACAATCAAGACAACCAGTGATGTAGTGCTGAGCAGTGCTGGGTGGCGCTAAGTGGTGCTGAGTGGTGCTGGGGTTGTACTGGGTGGTGCAGAGTGTTGCCGGTGGTGCCGGGTGGTGCCGGGTGGTGCTGGCCTGACCGGGCTGCTGCTGCTGCGGTGCGGTGGTGCCACTGGTCCCCGTGTGTGGCGGTGCTGGCGGTGGTACTGGCGGTGGAGCTGCGTGTGCGACGCTGAGCTCGGAGCGCAGTCGGGCGTTGTCCTGCTGCACCAGCGCGTGCTTCTCCGAGAGGCGGCGCAGCGCGGCACCCAACGCCTTCTCCTTGTGCCGACCTGCAGCGCCTCCTTCCCTACTGCAACCAACACAAGCAATCGATACCATGGCAACAATGCCACGGTAACCAATACCACTGCCATTGCTCATCAATAAACACAACCACAACAACTGCAAGGTTGCATTTAGTGTTGAAAGATTAGCAGGAATGTACGAACTTGTCGACTTTGTTTACATTTATTTTTAGCTACTTGCATACTTGGTTACTCGCTTACTCTTTAACTTGCTGACTCGCCCCTCCTGGACATCTGTGAAAAAGAGCTTCATATCTTATCGGATTCCTCTCCAGTCTAAATAAAGACTGATTCTGACACCCAATAACAACAATTACAACGACCACAACTAAATCAAGTTCCAGTTCATTTATTAGGTATAGCCCTGTGAGCCATTCGGCTCTTGAATCGGGTGCAACCGCAACAAACAAAAAACAAAAACACGAACAAAAAACATCTTAAAGTGAATATGTGACTAAGTGCAAACAGAAAATCCAAGAAAAGACAGCAAAATATTGCAGAAAAAAAACCGTACACCAACTCTGTGTGCAAAAATCCCAGTGGGATGCAAGTCAAACAACAACAACCACAAGACAACTTAGATTAAGGCCATCAGTCTAACTCTGTACTACAACAAACAAACATGGCTAAACCAATAAATAATTACGACAAGCCCATCAACGACAATAACTACAATAACTCAACAACAACAATCACTGCAACCACCAGCACCGCGACCGCCAAAACTACGATCCAGAGGACCACGCGCTGCGTGCGTCCATCTCGCCACGTCGCCCACTGTGCGTACCTCGCTGGGGTCGGAGCCACGGCAGCAAGCGCCTCCCTCAACCGGTCGATCTGCAGAGAGAGGGGCACCGATCCTCACCCATCCTCACCACCATCATCATCCTAACCAACATCACCACCACCAGCATCCTCACCACCTTCTTCCTCGTCATCTTAACCACCATCACCAGCATGTTCATCTTCACCAATGATCATCCGTGTACTCTTAAGAGACTTTAGGAGCAAGTTCTGTTAGCGAGCACTAATGAAGGCAAGCATGGCACACGATGGGGTGGGTGGCCAGCACCACGCCCAGCTGCCGTTTTCTCCATAGTGGCGATGTTTACACACCGCACCAGGTACTCATTTGAGCCCGAGTGGACCTAGGGGAGGCCCAAGACCGATTCAAATAATCGTCACTGGTGTTGACCGTGAGCGGGAATTGAACTCGGGTTGCCGGGTTTGTAGCGCAGCGCGCTAACCGCTGCACTACCGCTCCCCACACCAGCAACCTCAACACCATTGGAGGGAGAAAACAAAGAGAGACAGAGTGAAGGAGAGGGAGGGAGAAGGAGGAAGATTTCAAGGTGTCAGAGCCTTTAAGTCGATGTTTAATCCCGTGCTGCTGAATGAAGCCCTCTAATTCTTTAAATTAATTGGTAGATAAATTGTTTATTTGTGCAAGAAAATGAGGGAGGGAGGGACCTCCAGTAGGTAGGTCTCCGCTGCGACGCGCATCTCCTCCAGGCTGGTACAGCGCACATCCTCCCGCAGACGCCTGGGTCACGCACATCCAGCATATGCACATCCAGCACACACATGGGCAAAGACACATGCATGTGCACCACACAGGTGCAAGGGAGGCGGGAAGAGAAGTGGGCGGGAGTGGGGGGGTGGGTGTAGGGGGGTGGTATGAGGTAGGAGGGGTGCAGGAGGAAGGGGATCAAGTTTCAAGTTGATTTTGTGTAACCAGGTGAGAACTATAGAAACCAGCATAGATTCCCATTTGCAAAAGTGACCTGGGTTACTACAATGACAAAAGCAATAGCATAACTTAATTCTAGATTTGAAGCTTTCGTGACTGCAAGAATTCATATTCTTAGGTTTTTTCGGTAAAGTCACGTAGGTACAAAATTAAAATTAATAAAAGTAAAATAAAAATAAAATAAAAATCACGACGTTTCGGAGGCAACACAAGCTTCCGTCTTCAGGTGGAACCGTCGCAGCACGATAGCTGTATCAAGTATTTAACTTTTATTAATTTAATTAAAAAATTTTACCTACGTGACTTTACCGAAAAAACCTAAGAATAACAATAGCATAACAACAAGTTCAGCAATGAAGCAGATATAAATCACAGAGGAGCTGAGTGGAGAGGATGGTGGGAAGGAGGGAGGGACGGGGAGGGTGGTGGCTGGTGTAGGGAGGAGGAGGAGGAGGCGGTGGTGGCCGTGGCGATGTTACTCACGTCAGCGCCGTGTCCTTCTCCCTGCACTGCTGCTCCAGCTTGAGCACCCTCTGCTTGAGGCCGTTAATCACCTGGGAGACCGACAGACGGGGAGGGAGAGGGGGCAGGCGAGGTGACACTCGGCCACTCGAGCGGGGCCACCGTCTGAGTGCGACTGAATGGTTTCGTTAATTGGGCACGATGCGTCTGGCAGCCTCACCGCTCCGGACTCCCTCTTGCGGTCACCCAGGCTGCGGGTGAACTCCGACCCCTGGTCGTCACACACGGCACACTTGTCAGTGGAGGTGTGGGCACCCGCAGGTACACACGTGTGCGCGTGTGTACCTGCAGGTGTGTGTTACGTGTGTTTGTGCATGTGATTGTGTGTGTGTGTGTGGGGAGCGGTAGTGTAGCGGTTAGCGCGCTGCGCTATGAACCTGGCGACCCGGGTTCGATTCCCGCTCACGGCCAACACCAGTGACGATTATCTGAACCGGTCCTGGGCCTCCCCTAGGTCGACTCAGCCTTAAATGAGTACCTGGTGCGGTGTGTAAACATCGCCACTAGGGAGACAAAGGCGGTCGGGCGTGGTGCTGACAACCCACCCCCTCGTGTACCGTTCCGGCCTTCATAGGTGCTCGCTAACAGCACTTGCCCCTACAGTCTGTTCAGGCTATACGGGGGATCTTTGTCATCTTTATGTGTGTACACACAGGCACGTGTGTGTCTGTGTATAGTTGTCTGTGTGTGTCTGTGGTTAAAACACAGCAATTTGGCAATGGGGAGCACAGGTGGTGCATCTGTTAATCATCTCAGTCAGTCAACCCACAGCACCTGGGTCTGTCCCATGAGATCCTGCCAGCAGCGAGCCTTGCACACTTCATGTGACAGCCTCAGAGTGCACCTAGCCTGGCACAAGCATCGTGGTGACACCCCTGGCAGATGGCAGCTGTTGTTGTTTGTATCTCTGTGTGGATGCGTCTTATAATTGTGTCTCCCTCTCTCCTTCTCCCCGTCTCCCTCTCTGTGCACGCGTCACCGAGTCTCCTCCAGACCTGCGCTTGCGGCATCAGCAGCTGCTCCAGCTGCTTGTCCTTGCGTGCCCCCTCGGCCTCGAGGCGCCGGGCTCGCGTGCGCATCGTCTCCAGCGCCGCGCGCTCAGCTGTCAGTGCCTTCTTCAGCTCCAGGATCTCGTCGTACATCGCCTCGCGCTCCTTGTAGTCGGGGGTTCCGGGCACGTAGCCTGCGCACACGCACGCACACACACATGCACTCATCCCTATAGGGCCTTCTAAGTCTCACCCTGGCCTCTCAGAGGCAGATAGGCAATCATACAGACATACAAACACTTGCACACAAACATACATACATGTAGACACCACACCACACTCACAGTTTGTATCACACAAAGACAGACAGGCAGTATGACGGTGTCACGACGGTGGTGTGGTAACAACAGTACGGCCGTGGTGCCCACCGGTGTGGGAAGAGCGTGCGTGCCGGGGCCTTGTCATGCCCAGCGCCTCTTTCAGGTAGTCGGGGACTCCGCTCCCATTGCCCCCCGCGCTCTCGAAGCCCGGCCTCTTCAGGGACTGAGTGAGCCCTGCGTGCGTCACACGTGCGCACACGTCACAATCGCTGTCACGCGCGGTGCAGTCTGTGGGAACGACGGGCTGGTGGCAATGCCAGCCAGGGGTTAGTGTGGAGGAGGGTTAGCCGAGGGATTGAGACTAACAGTTGGACTCAGATCTGGACGAGCAGGTAGACTAGCAGGTAGACTAGGGTAAGGACTATCAGATGGACAAGCAGGGGAACTAGCAGGTGGACTAGTAAGGGGCCGGCTCACCATTGCCCTGGCGGAGTGAGTGCAGCCACATCTGTCGTGGTGTCCGGGTCCCCATGGGCTCGGCGTACGCGGTGACCGAGCCGGTGAGTGAGCGCCAGGCGCCGCCACGAGGGACTCCACCCTCATAAGGGGACTCTGAACCACAACAACAACAACGACCACTGCAGCAACACAAGACACGCCTCGCTACGGCGTGGCAACGGCAGAACAACAACCGCCATTTGCCACCAAGTGGAGATGATGTCACCATGGCAACTGTGCCAGGCTAGATGCATCCTGAGGCGACGTGAAGTGTGAAAGGCTCACTGCTGGAAGGGAAGTCACAGGACAGACCCAAGTATTATGGGTTGACTGCCTGAGATGATTGACAGATGCACCACCTGTGTTTTCCACTCTACCAACTTGCGTTTTATCTGCCCGGTGCTCCGTTTGTTGTTGTGAGCGTCGCTCCTCTGCCCTCCGCTGTTGTTGGAGGACGACTGCCTCTAACTGCCCAGTAGCGTCCTTCATGAGCTTCCTCCACAGAGGCCAATCTTGACACCACTTGTACCAGTCATCGGCTCATCTTTTTGGTAGACCATGCCGGGCCTGTTTAGCCCCCTCTGGTTCAGATATATAAGCCCAGGACTGGTTCATATATTTGCGACCAATGTTGGCCATGAGCAGGAATCGAACTCGTGTCACCGGTATCATAGCGCAGTGTCCTAACCACTGCGCAATCATAAACAAGGACAAAGATACACTATATAGCCCTTAATGGACTGTTGGGGCAAGTACTATTATCAAGCACCTATAAAAGCTGGTACGGCACATGAAGGGGTGGGTGGTCAGCTCCACAACTGGCCACCTTTATCTTCCAAGTGACGATGTTTACACATCGCACCAGGTACTCATTTGAGGCCGAGTCGACCTAGGAAAGGCCCAGGACCAGTTCAGATCATTTGACACTGTTATGATCGAGAATCGAACTCGGGTTGTCAGGTTCGTAGTGCAATTCACTAACCACTGCACCACCACTCCCCACAACAATCATAAACACACCCCTTCACACGTACAATCATACTCACACACGTACACAATCATACACACACTCCCATCAATGAACCAATATCTAAACCAGCCCTTGACCTCTTGGAGGTCAATGAAGTCTTAGCTCATGCAGCGTGCGATCATCCAAACTGTGGAGACAAAGGCGGCTGCTGGGCGTGGTTCTGGCCGCACCACCTCCTCATAACAAGTTCAAGTTCATTTATTAGGTATAGCCCTGCGAGCCATTCGGCTCTTGAATCGGGTGCAACAAACAAAAAACAAAAACATGAACAAGAAAACATATTAAAGTGAATATATGACTAAGTGCAAACAGAAAATCCAAGAAAAGACAGCAAAATATTGCAGAAAAAACATCGTACACCAACGCTGTGTGCAAAAATGCCAGTGGGATGCAAGTCAAACAACAACAACCACAAGACAACTTAGATTAAGGCCATCAGTCTAACTCCGTACTACAACAAACAAACATGGCCAAACCAAAAAACTTTTCGAAATTCACCAAAATAAAGCCATGAAAGCAATGAAACAGCACAATGCCGGAGGATTCTTTTGTTGTTCATACACACGGTGCCCTTGCAGAGTGAGCGTGAACCAGGCTGAGCTGCGCAGGTGAAACTTACTGGCGGACTTGGACAACTTTTTGCTTCCCTTGGTGGACTTCTTGCTCTGAAAAGTAGCAAAGGAAGAGTTCGTGGTCAGCATTCGACATCACCTACAGATAGACCGACAGGCAGTTAGAGAGATACATACAAAGACTAAGATTCCCTCTATAGCCTTAACAAACTGTTGGGGCAAGTGCTGTTAGCGAGCACCTATAAAGGCCAACACGGCGCACGAGGGGGTTGGTAGCCAACACCACGCCCGGCCGCCTTTGTCTCCCCAGTGGCGATATTTACACACGGGACCAGGTACTTATTTGAGGCTGAGTCGACCTAGGGAAGGCCCGGGACCAGTTCAGATAATCGTCACTGGTGTTGGCCATGAGCGAGAATTTAAAACGGGATGCTGGGTTCGTGGCGCAGCGTAGCACTAACCGCTACACCACCACTCCCCACGCAGACAGAGAGACACACAGGCAGACAGACACACAGGCAGAGAGACACACAGGCAGAGATACACACAGGCAGAGAGACACACAGGCAGTCAGACACACAGGCAGAGAGACACACAGGCAGAGAGACACACAAGCAGAGATACACACAGGCAGACAGACACACAGGCAGACAGACACACAGGCAGTCAGACACACAGGCAGAGAGACACACAGGCAGTTAGACACACAGGCAGTCAGACACACAGACAGACAGCCACATAGGCAGACAGACACACAGGCAGACAGATACACAGACAGACAGACACACAGGCAGAGAGATACACAGACAGACAGACACACAGGCAGACAGACACACACACAGGCAGACAGACACACACACAGGCAGACAGACACACAGGCGCACGCATACACAGACAGACACACACACAGACAGACACACACACAGACAGTCACACAGACAGACACACAGGCAGACAGACACACACAAACACACAGGCAGACACACACACAGGCAGACAGACACACAGACAGACACAGACACACACAGTCAGACAGGCAGACAGACACACAGGCAGACAGACACACAGGCAGAGAGACACACAGACAGACACACAGACAGACACACAGTCACACAGGCAGACAGACACACAGGCAGACGTGTACCTTGAGGGAGGCTCGGCGCAGGGGGGTGGCGGGGTCGGGCGAGGAGGAGCGCGAGTCGAGAGACCGCACGTCCACGTCTCCCTGCGGGCGAAAACGGCACGCGAGCCCGACTCTCACCTCGCCCTCCTGACCTCAACCATGACCTCAACCATGACCTCAACAATCACCTCGCCCTCGCCTCAACCATCGCCTCGACCATCGCCGCGACCCTCGCCTCGACCCTCACCTCGACCATCATCTCGCCCTCACCTTAACCATCACCGCGACCATCGCCTCGACCATCGCCTCGACCATCACCTCAACCATCACCTCAACCATCACCTCAACCATCACCGCAACCATCACCTCAACCATCACCTCACCCTCACCTCAACCATCACCTCAACCATCACCTCAACCATCACCTCATCCATCACCTCAACCATCACCTCAACCATCACCTCAACAATCACCTCAACCATCGCCTCAACCCTCACCTCAACCATCGCCTCAACCATCACCTCAACCATCACCTCAACCCTCACCTCAACCATCACCTCAACCATCACCTCAACCATCGCCTCAACCATCACCTCAACCATCACCTCAACCCTCACCTCAACCATCACCTCAACCATCACCTCAACCATCACCTCAACCATCACCTCAACCCTCACCTCAACCATCACCTCAACCATCACCTCAACCATCAACTCAACCATCACCTCAACCATCACTTCAACCATCACCTCAACCATCACCTCAACCATCACCTCAACCATCAACTCAACCATCACCTCAACCATCACTTCAACCATCACACTCATCACCTCAACCATCACCTCAATCATCGCCGCAACCCTCACCTCGCCCATCACCTCATCCATCACCTCAACCATCACCTCAACCATCACCTCAACCATCACTTCAACCATCACCTCAACCATCACCTCAACCCTCACCTCAACCATCACGTCAACCATCACCTCAACCATCACCTCAACCATCACCTCAACCATCAACTCAACCATCACCTCAACCATCACTTCAACCATCACCTCAACCATCACTTCAACCATCACCTCAACCATCACCTCAACCATCACCTCAACAATCACCTCAACCATCACCTCGCCTCACTCAACACACCTCGTAACTCAGCCTCTTCTCACTCTTATCTCTCCCCACTCACCCTCTCCCCTCACCGTCTCCTCGTGCACCATCCTCACCTCATCCTCACCTCTCCTCACCTCATCCTCACCTCATCCTCACCTCTCCTCACCTCAAACGCCGCTCTCCCCCCCCCACCGCTACAACTCATCACTCTCCGCGGGCCTATGCCGAGACGAAGCCTGCGCTCTTGCCTGGTCCCCCTGCCCGCCCGCGGGCCCGCCAGCCCGCCCGCGCTGCCTCAGTACCGCGTGACCCGCCGGCTCCCCGGTGCTGCTCGGCATGGCTGCGTCTCCTCTCGTCCCCGGGCGAGCAAGAAGACGAGGGGGGGAATGATGTTGATGATGGTGATGGCAGTGGGAGGGAGAGGAGAGAGAACTGGTGGAGACGGGGAGAGCGGAGAGATCGTGCTGGTGGAGAGAGTCAGAGGGAGACTGGGAGGGATGGGGGGGGGGCAGCGGGGGGGGGGGGGGGGCAGGGGGGGGCAGCGGGGGGGCAGCGGGGGGGGGGCAGGGAGCGGCAGCGACGCCGTTACCCCGGGCGAAGGTAAACAGCCCCTCCCCCTTCATGCCCCTCCCCCTCCGTGCCCCACCCCTCTATGCCCCTCCCCCTCCATGCCCCACCCCCTCCATGCCCTCCCCCTCCATGCCCCTCCCCCTCTATGCCCCTCCCCCTCTCTGCCCCTCCCCCTCCATGCCCCTCCCCCTCTATGCCCCTCCCCCTCTATGCCCCTCCCCCTCTATGCCCCTCCATGCCCCTCCCCCTCCATGCCCCTCCCCCTCCATGCCCCACCCCCTCCATGCCCCTCCCCCTCCATACCCCTCCCCTCCATGCCCCTCCCCCTCCATGCCCCTCCCCCTCCATGCCCCTCCCCCTCCATGCCCCTCCCCTCCATGCCCCTCCCCCTCCATGCCCCTCCCCCTCCATGCCCCTCCCCACGAGGGGACCCCCACGGGGGGGGCTCTACCCCGGGCAAAGGTAAACAGCCCCTCCCCCTTCATGCCCCTCCCCCTCTCTGCCCCCCCCCTCTCTGCCCCTCCCCCTCTCTGCCCCTCCCCCTCTCTGTCCCTCCCCTTCCATGCCCCTCCCCACGAGGGGACCCCCACGGGGGGGGCTCTACCCCGGGCGAAGGTAAACAGCCGGTACAATCAGCATTCAGTCCTTGTTGGACTAAATCTTCAATGATTGCAATCGTGTCAATCACAGGAAGTTTGGTAAACAAAGAGACCACGTCGAGACTAACGAGCAAATCACCTGGAGATACTAGATTTTACTTTTATTAATTTTAATGTTTTACCTACGTGACTTTACCGAAAAAACCTAAGAATATGAACACCTGGAGATAGTGAGATGTCCTTAATTAACGATACCAAGTGAGCTAAGTTGAGTACAGCGGAGGTGGTCTTACCATTGAATGGTTGTAAGGTCTCAGACAGAAATCGGGCCAGTTTGTAGGTGGGTGAGTCAATGGTGGAGACGAGAGGACGAAGGGATGTCCCTTCTTTACGGATTTTTGGTAAGCCATACAATCTGGGTGGTCTAGCAGCAGAGGGTTTTAAGGAAAACTGCCTGGTTGGTTTGATCAAAGATGTCGAATCAGTGATGATATTGTTGGTTTTCGTAACGAGGCGGTTGGTGGGAACTCTTTAATTTTGGTATAGCTGCCATCATTAAGTAGGTCCTGAATTGTGTTATTGTGTGGTTTTGTCCATGATGACTGTGGCATTGCCATTGTCGGCTGAGAGGATGACAATGTCATCTCTATTTAAAGCTTTCGTGACTGCAGGGATTCATCTTCTTGGTTCTTTCGGTAAAGTCACGTAGAAGGGAAGTAATAAAAAAATAAAAATAAAACATAATAAAATTCAGACGCTGTCTCCCCGACAGACCTGGTTTTCACCTGAGGACGGCTGCTTGCGTTGTGGCCGAAACGTCGTGAGAATTATTTTATTATGTTTTATTTTAATTATTGTATTATTTCCCTTCTACGTGACTTTACCGAAAGAACCAAGAAGATGAATCCCTGCAGTCACGAAAGCTTTAAATCGAAATTCAATGCTTCACTGTCTTCCACCCCCGCCCAAACGGCCGTGTGGCTGATGGAATGTAAATATTGTGGGTTGAACTCGTAACTAATTGGCATGTTGTTTCCGTGACAAACCTTACGAATTGGTTGTGTCGGGTGGTGGCAGGGGTTTGAACGACACATTCATATTTACGCGATCTATATCCCATAAAACCTCTATTAGGGATAATATCGGTTGCGAAAGCCTGCTTGTTAAACTAAACAATTACATCTGTGTGTGTTTCTTCTGTGGAGGGACGGACACGGGAAGGAGGCCAATTGTCGCGGACTGCCGTTGGGCTTGAGTAAGAGGTGGCAAACGCAGGAATGTCAGTGCGAGAGAAACTTTATTGGGGCCCATAGGCTCAGTCACAGTGGCGCCCGGGGTCATGGGGACGGGAGTCTAGGACCTCACATAACAAGTGGGGCAGACGGGCAGGGTCAGGGTTGGGGTTAGCGATCGTGTTAGATAGAGCTGGGGTTAGGATTAGAGATAGTGGGGCATTGAGTTAGAGGATAAGGGATATGAAGTGTTGGTGTTGTGGTTAGAGTTAGGGTTGGAGTTGGGCTGAAGGGGGTTAGGATCATACAGCTAGATTCAGGGTTAAGATCACAAGGTATGGGTTATGATTATAGGCTTAGTTGGGTAAGGATTATAAGGTTAGTTATAAGGTTAGTAAGGATTATAGGGTTTGGGTTACAGTTAAGGGGTTAGGTTTAGCGTTAGGGAGTTGTGATTATAGGGTTATGATGCGAGTCAGGGTGAGATTAGGGTTAGAGTTGGTGGAACAGGGGTGCTGACGATGACCCCCTGCCCTCACTCCCCCTCCCCTAGCGGATGAATCGCTCCATGTGGAGTCGCACGGTGGCCGCGCTGTCCATGAACTCGTGCAGGAAGCGGCACTCCATCTCCCTCTGTCGCAACGGGGTCACAGGGGCACAGGGTCATAGGGTCACTAGATTGGATAGGTCACATTTGCTGCAACGCATTCTCCTGGCGAGACTCCACGATGCCCCATAGGGAGTGTCACCGCATCTCAAGTTCAAGTTTATGTATTAGGTATAGCCCTGTGAGCCATTCGGGCTCTTGAATCGGGTGCAACCGCAACAAACACAAAACAAAAACATGAACAAGAATACATCTTATAGTGACTATGTGCAAACAGAAAATCCAAGAAAAGACAGCAAAATATTGCAGAAAAATCACTGTACACCAACACTGTGTGCAAAAATCCCAGTGGGATGCAAGTCAAACAACAACAACAACCACAAGACAACTTAGATTAAGGCCATCAGTCTAACTCTGTACTACAAACAAACATGGCCAAACCATAAAACTTTTGAAAATCACCAAAATAAAGCCATGAAAGCAATGAAACAGTGGTCATGGAACTGTGACCGAATTTTCACAATAAACGACGTAAACAACATGTACCACCAAACTCTGCAGCCATAGCTGGCTGCATGAGTCACTCCACAATAGCAGGAGCATCTGTGTGTGATCCATCAACCCTTGCTGCTGTCTCCACAGTGTTGGGTAACGCAGGACCCCCCCCCCCCCCTGCGTAGAGGAGGAGGAGGAGGAGGGGGAGGGGGGGCTCCTTGCGTCGCTCACCACGTAGT
The DNA here is from genome assembly GCF_015708825.2 of Lethenteron reissneri. NCBI lineage: Eukaryota > Metazoa > Chordata > Hyperoartia > Petromyzontiformes > Petromyzontidae > Lethenteron > Lethenteron reissneri. The sequence continues at coordinate 7,262,391 of NC_083781.1, forward strand.
TGTGTGCGCGCTGAAGCTCAAGGCGCAGGAACTCCTCGACGGGGAGGAGGGCGTACGGTGAGCGCAGAGCGAGGAACGCGCACGCGGGAGAGCGCAGTGCGTGCACCTGCCTGGGGTGCGGGGAGAGAGAGGGGGGGTGGAAAGGTGCGGTGGGGTGGTGGTGGCGGGGAGGGGGGTGCACAAAGGTGATGTTTTTTTCTTCTTGGTTCTTTCGGTAAAGTCACGTAGAATGGAAATAATAAAATAATATAACATAATCTAATAATATAATAAAATATTCGTTGGTTCTTTCGGTAAAGTCACGTATAAAGATAAAATTATAAATGAAATAATAGCATACGACGTTTCGATTGCAACACAAGCAATCATCATCAGGTATAATGAAATAGCGACATAAACTCTAACCAGAAAACTATAGACAGACATGTAAGCAGACAGATATCACCAAGATACATAGAGAGAGCAACCCAGGTACAGAGAGGGGTGATCGTCTCTGTGGGGTGGCCTTAAATAGACAGAGGGGGGCGGAGGCAGAGAGAGGGAGGGGTTAGAGAAAAAATGTACATGTCAATGAGTACGAAGAGACGCGTAGTAAAGTACGTGACTTTACCGAAAGAACCAAAGAATAATTCCTGCAGTCACGAAAGCTCCAAAATTAATAATAAAATAATTTTAAGGTCATGTTGCGACGTTCCAAAGACTGCCAAGTACAAGCCGAGCAGGCCTAGAGTTAGCGAGCTCACCTTGGATACCAACGATTTCAAATTCAAAGCCGATTTTTGTTTTACTCGTACGATCCTATTCAATCACAGCAATAACCAATACAAAGTAACACGATTTCTCGAAGAACCTGGTTGAACATTTATCAATTATATTGAGTGATACAAAATCAAAATGGTCGCTGCCCTTCTACATGAATATTCCCTGGTGCCCCCCCTCCCCACCGTCTCACCTGCCCCCGAGACGAGCAAGGGCCTCGATGTTGACTCCCCCCCGCACCCCCCCGCAAAGTGGCAAATCATTTGATCAACCCCAGAGGGATTAGGGGGCCCCTCCGTGTGTCTCGGCGCACCTGGGATCGTCCCCAGAGACCCAGCGTCGAACCTCGAGCAGACAGAAGAAGCACCGCGCCGAGACATCGACTCCCGGCTGCTGATCCAGGCACACGAACCCGGCGGCAGCCATCTGTGCGGCGCGCAGCGATGGGCAGGGCGAGTGGGTGGTACAGGGTGTGCGTGTGTGGTACAGGGTGTGTGTGTGTGGTAAAGAGTGAGTGGGTGGTACAGGGTGTGTGTGTGTGTGGTACAGGGTGTGTGTCTGTGTGGTACAGGGTGTGCGTGTGTGGTACAGGGTGTGTGTGTGTGGTAAAGAGTGAGTGGGTGGTACAGGGTGTGTGTGTGTGTGGTACAGGGTGTGTGTCTGTGTGGTACAGGGTATGCGTGTGTGGTACAGGGTGTGCGTGTGTGGTACAGGGTGTGTGTGTGTGTGGTAAAGAGTGAGTGGGTGGTACAGGGTGTGTGTGTGGTACAGGATGTGTGTGTGTGTTACAAGGTGTGTGTGTGGTACAGGGTGTGTGTGTGGGGTACAGGGTATGTGTGGGTGGTACAGGGTGTGTGTCTGTGTGGTACAGGGTGTGTGTCTGTGTGGTACAGGGTGTGTGTCTGTGTGGTACAGGGTGTGTGTCTGTGTGGTACAGGGTGTGTGTGTGTGGTACAGGGTGTGTATCTGTGTGGTACAGGGTGTGTGTCTGTGTGGTACAGGGTGTGCGTGTGCGGTACAGGGTGTGCGTGTGTGGTACAGGGTGTGTGTGTGGTACAGGGTGTGTGTGTGTGTGTGGTACAGGATGTGTGTGTGTGGTACAGGATGTGTGTGTGTGGTACAGGGTGTGTGTGTGTGTGTGGTACAGGGTGTGTGTGTGTGTGTGTGGTACAGGGTGTGTGTGTGTGTGTGGTACAGGGTGTGTGTGTGTGTGTGGTACAGGGTGTGTGTGTGTGTGGTACAAGGTGTGTGTGTGTGTGGTACAGGGTGTGTGTGTGTGTGGTACAGGGTGTGTGTGTGTGTGTGGTACAGGGTGTGTGTGTGTGGTACAGGGTGTGTGTGTGTGTGGTACAAGGTGTGTGTGTGTGTGGTACAGGGTGTGTGTGTGTGTGGTACAGGGTGTGTTTGTATGTGGTACAGGGTGTGTGTGTGTGGTACAGGGTGTGTGTGTGTGTGGTACAAGGTGTGTGTGTGTGGTACAGGGTGTGTGTGTGTGGTACAGGGTGTGTGTGTGTGGTACAGGGTGTGTGTGTATGTGGTACAGGGTGTGTGTGTGTGGTACAAGGTGTGTGTGTGTGTGTGGTAGTGGAGAGCTGTGGGGAGCGGTGGTGCAGCGGTTAGTGCGCTGCGCTACGAACCTGGCCTTGCCGGGTACGATACCCGCTCACGGCCAACACCGGTGACGATTATCTGAACCAGTTCTGGGCCTCCCCTAGGTCGACTCAGCCTCAAACGAGTACCTGGTGCAGTGTGTAAACATTGCCACTAGGGAGACAAAGGCGGCCGAATGTGGTGCTGGCCACCCACCCCCTCGTGTGTCGTGCCGGCCTTCATAGGTGCTCGCTAACAGCACTTTCATCTACAGTCTGTTGTCTTTGTGCGTGTGGTACAGGGTGTGTGTGGTACAGGGTGTGGTACAGGGTGTGTGTGTGTGTGGTTCAAGTTGTGTATGGTACAAGGTGTGTGTGGTACAGGATGTGTGGTACAAGATGTGTGTTGTACAGGGTGTGTGTGTGGTACAAGTTGTGTGTGTGTGTGGTACCGGGTGTGTGTGTGGTACAGGGTGTGTGTGTGGTTAATGATTGTGCGTGGTACAGGGTGTGTGTGTAAGCTACAAGGTGTATGTGTGCGTGTGGTACAAGGTGTGTGTGGTACAATGTGTATGTGTGTGTGTGTGAGATACAAGGTGTGTGTGGTTCAAGGTGTGTGTGTGTATGTGGTACAGGGTCCGTGTGGTACAAGGTGTGTGTGTGTGGTACAGTGTGTGTGTCTGTGTGGTTCAAGGTGTGTGTGTATGTGGTACAGGGTGTGTGTGGTGCACGGTGTGTGTGTGTGCTACAAGGTGTATGTGTGCGTGTTGTACAAGGTGTGTGTGGTACAATGTGTATGGGTGTGTGGTTCAAGGTGTGTGTGGTTCAAGGTGTGTGTGTGTGTGTGTATGTGGTACAGGGTCCGTGTGATACACGGTGTGTGTGGAGCGGTAGCGATCAACGCGCTGCGCTACGAACCCGGTGACGAACCCGGTGACGAACCCGAGTTAGATTTCCGTTCACGGCCAACACCAACGACGATTATCCAGCCCTGGGCCCTCCCTAGGTCGACTCAACCTCAAAATAGGTGCGATGTGTAAACATCCCCACTCGGGAGACAAAGGCGGCCGGGCGTGTTTGCTGGCCACCCACTCACCCCCTCGTGTGCCGCGCCGGCCCTCCCAGGTGCCCGCTCGCCAACAGCACTTGCCCCAAAAGTTTGTCAAGGCTATACCGGGGGGGGGAGTGGGATGGTGAATCTTTGCCTTTGTGTGAGATCCACGTGCTCGTGGGATCAGCTGTGCCCGTGCTGCTCCACCCCCCACCCCCTCCCCTCTCTCCCTCTCACCTGCGCAGGGTCCCAGCCCAAATCGTGAGTCGACTCAGCGAAGCTCTCCGCTCTCCGTGACTCTTCATAGAACTCGGCCCCAGTCGCGAACTCCCGCAGGCTCAGCACGTCCATCGCCGTGCCTGCCATGACCCCCCCTGGCTCCTCCTGGCTCCCCCTCGCTCCCGCCTCGCTCTCTCGGTCGCTTTTGGCCCCGCGTGTCCCCCTCTTCTGATGACCTCTACCCACGCTCGCAGGGGCCGAATCGCTGCAATCCAGGATCCCCTCCTCGCTTGGAGATTTAAATCTCCGTGGCGGGAGTGGGGGGGAAGGGGAGCGGGATCCGGTCCGGGCAGATGCGGATCGATTAACGTGCAGATCGAGTCGACGACGCAATCCGATTTAAACGCACGACAAAGACAAAAGCACCCCTCCCCCCGTATAGCCTCTGATAGGCTGTTTGGGGCAAGTGCTGTAAATGAGGGCCGGCCTATGAATGCCGGCAATACCACGCCCGACCGCCTTTGTCTCCCCAATGTTAATGCTTACACACCGTACCGGGTGCTCTGTTAAGGCTGAGTCGACCTACACACAAAGACAAAGATCCCCTGTACAGCCTCAATAGACTGTTGGGGCGAGTGTTGTCGGTGCAGCACACGAGGGGGCAGGTAGCCAGCTCCACGCCTGGCCGCATTTGTCTCCATAGTGGCGATGTTTACACACCGCGCCAGGTCACCTAATTTGAGGCTGAGTCGACCTACGGGAGGCTAATAAGCGGCAGTCGAACACCAAACACGCTTACTGCCCTCTCTCTGGGATTCAGCTGCGGTCGCCATAGAGGGAAGTGAAGTCACGAACTTCGCATCCATGGCTGATGTTGATGTACTTTGGTGTCGCGATTTGGTGAGTCTGTGTGTGTGTGAGAGAGTGTGTGGAGCGGTAGTGTAGCGGTTTAGCTACAAACCCGGCGACCCGAGTGCGATTCCCGCTCACGGCCAACACCAGTGACGATGAATTATCTGAACCGGTCCTGGACATCCCCTAGGTCGACTCAGCCTCAAATGAGTTCCTGATTTCGTCGTGCAAACATCGGCACTCGGGAGACAAAGGCGGCCGGGTGTGGTTGCTGTCCACCCAGTCCACCAATTGTGCTCTTCCGGGCTTCATAGGTGCTCGCTAACAGCACTCGCCCCAACAGTCTTCTGCTCAAGAGAATCTTCATCATTGTCGTGGGCGAGTGCTGATCCAGACTCAGCTGTCTCGCCACCAGGGGGCGCTACGTGATCGCGTGTAAGGCGCGGGGCCGCTGGGAGCGAGAGATGCTGAGGGACGGCGAGGAAAGAGACGGAGCGATGCAATGGCCACCTGAGATGGATTGTGGAATGTCACGGACGCGTAAGAGATTGTGTGTGTGGGCCTGGGAAGGCCTTCATCCAGCAGCGGATAGACCCTGCCTTGTATTCTATCCTGACCTCACGAGGGTGGGGGGGTGGGGGGCGCGTGTGAGCGGGTGTTCTAATTAATTGCCATAATGAGCTGGTTAATCGCGCGTAGTCCCCCCGTTAGTGGCGATGTCGCATGAGCAGCGTCGCGTCTCTGCGCTCGTCCCGACAGCCCCCGGCTGGCGTTCTGGCGATGAGAGAGCGGGGAAAGGGGGGGGGGCAGGGGGGGGCAGCGGGGGGAGGGCAGCTCTCTGATTCTGTCTGTACTCGATGTCAAGACTCGCGTTGACCTTGACTTCCATTCAATAACGAAGCCGTTACCAGCGTGGAGTTAGTTTGAATGCAGGTGACATCGCGACTTGACACGCAACACGTGGGCTGTCACGTGTTGCTGTGGTCACACGCGCCGTCATTGCGGAGGCCTTGTGACGTCAACATCTGTACACGTGACTTGGTTGCATTTTACGCGTATGATGGCAATGTGTGCGGGAGCTGAAATGCCAATTTCGAGGTCTGCTGGCCACGAGAGGGCTTCAGGAGAGGGTTCGTGTAGTTTCGCTGTTCTTACTCTATGGAAGCAACGCAGACGACAGTGGTTGACGATACCATCCATAGTTTGGTTCGCATCGCGACGCCCGCAATGTGGCTTTCCTTTAGTGTATCTCGACGTGTCTCCGTGTTGAATACACGGCAGAGGTCGCAAACGGGTTTTGATTCCTTACCCGTACCCCTACCCGGCCGCTCCTGGGTCGCAAACGGGTACCCGTACCCGGCCATACCCGTATCCTACCCGTACCCGGCCGGGTACGGGTAGGGTACGGGTATCGGGTACCTGATTGCGACCTCTGGGATGAAGCCATGTTGCAGGCGCGGGTGGGTTGATTATAGGAACTTTAATTGTGAGAAGAGACAAGACGTTGGGAAATGAGTGACACACAGTTACTCACCAGTGACTCACGGCCTACCCGTACCCGGTCGCACCAGGCTCGCAAACGGGTACCCATACCCGGCCGGGTACGGATAGCCGGGTATCGGGTAGGGTACGGGTATCGGGTACCCGGTTGCGACCTCTGTACACGGCCCATAGTTCGCGTTGCATGGCAACAATCGCACTCCTGTGGCTCGTGTGTTTAACGTGTCATTTATGCAAGGGATGTGCGAGGTGGCCTGGTGATGTTCTGATGCTGTTGATGGTTCCACCCGTGGCTTGGAGGAATGCAAGACAGCACGTGGCATATGAAGCCGCGTGGTCTGTTTCCATGCTGATTTTATTATTATTATGTGGCCACTGGGAAAAATATAGTTAAAGAACGTTCATGTGTTGTGTGCGCTGACGTGATGGCATCTCCTGCGTGTGCTGTTGGGTGAGTGAGGCTTGGGCTATGCTGTGCACGGCGATATTGATACCACAGACACAGGGATGACAGGAATCACGAGTAAGATAAACGAGCTCCTTTAATTAATGGTGCTGTTAATGCTGCTATAATGGCTCAAACACGTGGGGCGCTGTTGTGCGAAAATTCTGCTCCGAAACATTACCTTCCTAACCTACCCTATCCCTAATCTCACCCAAAACCCTACCCCCTGAGTCTATCCCTAACCCCTACCCTAACCCAGCCATAACCCTACATCCGGTGCCTATCCTTAACCTTAAATCCCTACTCTTTGGTTTTTTCGGTAAAGTCACGTAGGTTAAAAAATAAAACAAATAAATTAAATGACGACGTTTCGGAGGCAACACAAGCCTCCGTCTTCAGGTGGAACCGTCACAGCAAAATGACTGTATCAAGTGAAGAGAGCTCTAAGAGACACGACATCTTATATACTACGTGACTTTACCGAAAAAAACAAAGAGTATGGATCCTTGCAGTCACGAAAGCTTCAAATCTAGAACTTAAATCCCTACCATATCCCTAACCCCCGCCCTAACCCTTACCCCTTAAGCCTATCCATAACCTCTACCCTAACCCCCGCCATTACCTTACCCAATAAGCCTATCCCTAACTCATAACCATGATCCTACCCGTCAGCGTGTTCCACCCATGGCTATGTTGCGCTCATTACACCCCCTCAGTATGTGGGCCCCGTGGGCCCCGTGGATCCCGGGGGTTCAGACCCCAATTGGATTGGGGGCAGCACTTCTCCACCGCAGCGCTTCACGTAAGACCTCCGCCCCGCCCCCACGTCCGTTCAAGACTAGAGGGAGATCCACACGTCGTTGATGAACATTCCTTGTCCCGTCAGCCCGAGGTGGACATGAGCTCAGATCATCATGGTGATGATCGAACTCTCGTTCGCGTTGCCGGGACCGACGTCTGTCACGACTCGTTGTGTCCGGACGGGGAGACTGACATCTGACCGGGAGGTCCAGTCGATGGGTCGACACGATGGGAACGTGACCCACGACCTCGGAACGCAGCTCCCACGAAATATAAGCTCGGACCGCACGTCCCGTTCACACATCTGTCCCTCCACGTAAAACATTTTTATCCCATCAGCCACACTGCCTTCTGGGAGTGCACGGTAGCAACAGCATCCATTCTGGGCTCACGCCAAACACAACTCTGGAAGGTTCTTCTTGGTTCTTTCGGTAAAGTCACGTAGAAGGGAAATAATAAAATAATAAAAATAAAACGTAATATTTTATTATGTAATATTGTATTATGTTTTATTTTTATTCTTTTATTATTTCCCTTCTACGTGACTTTACCGAAAGAACCAAGAAGATGAATCCCTGCAGTCACGAAAGCTTTAAATCGAAATTTAACTCTGGAAGGGTTTCAACAATCATCATCTCATCAGCAGAGTCGGGCTTCATTGCCTTTCAGATTGTGATTCGTCCGCTTGATTATTTTGTCACTCGTGTTTTAGTAAAACAACTCTGATCTTATCTTATATTTATAGAGCGCCTTTGTTCATTTCGTGGTATGTGCTACAAGGGTCATTACCCGAAACGTCGTCCATGATATTTCCCCCCTTCTAAGGCCACACAGGGTTATTGACAAATGTGTTGCGTTTTATGTACTATACAGTCTAGCGTTGTGTCGAACCAGGACTCATATCTAACAGAGAGGGCCCTTGCCTATAAACATCTGGGCAGTTCGCCAGCATTGAGTCATGCAAGCCGGACCGCCGATGAGACGATACATGTCAAAACCCGTCCAGAGATCTGAAATTAGGCGCTCCCAGTTGAGCAGTCCGTGCAGCTGATGGGATGCATAAGCAAAGCTTTTTATATGCCTTTACGGGGGGGGGGGGGGCGGTGGGCGGATATGTATCATAGCTGTAACGCCTGCTTGTGTATTCTTGTTACGTGATTCCACGGCCGCCTCGAGCTATTTGGAGCCCTAGGCCATTGCATATTCTGCTAAATGCCAGACACTGCCACGCGGTTGCCACCACCGGGAGTGGGAAAACTTTGGCGGTGCCAATGGAGCCGCGCGGTGATTCGGCGTATCCGCTGGGCGATGGGCTCTCTCCGTGTCAGCCCGGGCACCGCACCGGGCGCGCTCACCGCAACGGGGCAGGCACCAGCGCTCCCTCGTGGACTGTGCGTGGGTGCGTGCGTGTGTGGGTGCGTGCGTGCGTGTGTGCGTGGGTGCGTACGTGTGGGTGCGTGGGTGCGTGCGTGGGTAGGTGCGTGGATGCGTGCGTGGGTGCGTGCGTGCGTGGGTGGGTGCGTGCGTGGGTGCGTGGGTGGGTGGGAGCGTGGGTGGGTGGGTGGGTGCGTGGATGCGTGTGTGGGTGCGTGCGTGCGTGGGTGGGTGCGTGGGTGCGTACGTGTGGGTGCGTGGGTGCGTGCGTGGGTAGGTGCGTGGATGCGTGCGTGGGTGCGTGCGTGCGTGGGTGGGTGCGTGCGTGGGTGCGTGGGTGGGAGCGTGGGTGGGTGGGTGCGTGGGTGGGTGCGTGCGTGGGTGCGTAGGTGTGTGCGTGGGTGGGTGCGTGCGCGTGGGTGGGTGCGTGCGTGATGGGACCTGCGTAGTACCTGGAGTGGTATGTTACCGGTAGCCACGTCGGTGCCTGTGGTGGTATGATACAAATACCACGCAGACACCGGTAGTAATATAATACCTGCGGTGAACCGGCTACATCGACGCGGAGTCGTTTCGGGGGTTATCACACGTGGTTACACACGGGGTATGTGGGGTATGGGCTATAGTACAGGGGTAGGAGGAGGGGGGGGGTCGTTTGGGGGGGGGGGGGGTGAAGGACCCGGAGCCCTTCTCCACACGTTTCCTGTGTTAATCTCTGCTCGCGTTCCCACTGGGAGCAGGGGTGGAATTGAGTCGACGGGTCACGGGAACCAGGGTGGGAGCCCCTCCAGGAAAGGCCCTCTCTACACCGTTCGTCTCGGTTACGGGTGACGGCGCGAGTGGTCGTTTTTTGACCATTCCTTCAGCACGCTGGGCTGTGCGGCTTGAAGGATGGCAGGACTGGCTTAGACGTCTCTCCCCACTGATGTGGGCCGTGTCCAGGAAATCGAACTCAGCTCCACGGGGTGCATAGTTCACGACGTCGATGATCCGTTACACACCAATCCTGTCACGCTCAAGTACACCCTGACGATGGGTCACCGTGGCCAGTGAGACGGGCCAAGCGGTAGCGCGTTCACGTCTCGTGGAATTTCGCGATTGGAACTCGACAGGCGGCCCTGGTAAATACCGCTGCGTCGCAGCATTAACACCGCGGCGGGTGACCACGCCGTCCCCGTCACTCGCGCGGCAACCGGCGACGCTTTCGAAAGAGGTGTCGGCAAATTGTGTGCCCGGGTCGTCGTACTCCGAATAGTTTTGGCCAAAATGACAAAACGTGTTGCCGTGTGCTGCTGTGTGGTGCTGCTGTGTGGTGCTGCTGTTGCACTGCTGCATTGTTGCCGTGTCCATGGCGCGGTGGCGTCGCGCGTGACGGAGACGGCGCCTGCAGCCCAAACACAGAAAACGTGGGGGGGTCCGTACGCGGGGGTGCTCCGTACGCGGGGGGGGGGGGGTTACAGCCCCCCACTCCGCTTCATGGCTGTGCTTCTATAGGAGAGTCCGGGGGGGGGGGGGGGGGGTCGCGGGAGATTTACAAAAACGCACAGGCCCCGCGCTTTGGCATCGACGCGAAACGTCAGCGCGGCTGGAAGCATCGAGAATAATACGCGTGTGGGCCCTGCCGCACACGGCCATTGCATAATGCTGCATCGAGACGGACGGTGGGGGGGGTTGGGGGGTTATGGATAATGGGGGGGGCAGGGGGGGGCACAGGGAGCCTTGGGGGGGCCCTTATTTTCATCCCCAGTCACTTGGCGCCACGGGGCTACACGTGGGTAGACGTCGCCAGGCTTCGTCCCATCTGGACCCCCTCCCACGCACGCCCCAGCTGGAGACACGTGGCTTTCCCGTGCCGCAGAATCCTCCTCCTTTACATTGCAGATCCTTCATTGCTCCCGTCTGTCCATCGGGTTCCCCGCTTTCTCCCACGTTCCTCGTTCCCTCTTCGTCAGCACGGAGGAGCAGCAGCAGCAGCGTCGGCGTCGGCGTCGCGATCCGGTGAAGTTTGTCCGGCGTCAGCCGAGCGCGCCCGACTCCGTGGTGGGGATGTGGAAGAGCAGCTTCGGTAAGTCTTCAAACGCACAACAGCAGCAGCCCGCGTTTACTGAAACACTCACACCCCACTCACCCCACTCACCGCCCCGGGTCTAACCCTTCCACTGCTCCACTCTGGAGTTCCCTCCTCGCGTCGTCGTCGTCGTCGTCATCATCATAGCGATCGTCTCTTTCCCCGAATCTCTGCTAATAAATAACCTGGCGCAACTCAAGATGCTTGTGCTCAATCAACTCCGTGTGTAAAGGGAAGCAGGACCCTTCCAAGTGCCGGCAGTTTAGACCCCGACCACCCCCCTCCCCCCTCCCCCTCCGGCGGCTCACCCACCAGTGGCAAGGCTGGACACTAATTTAATCAGGAGGCTGAGAAGCCAATTAATGGCACAGATGCCTTCGCGGCCCCGAGTTAATTAGCGGCATGCGGCGCCAGCAAAGAAGAAGTGTGGGGAGTGGGCGGGGGGCGGGGGGGCGAGGTCGTGATTGACGGGTGGATGGTGCTGCCACCCGCAGGGAGAGAGAGGGGGCTGTGCAGGGGAGCTCCCAAATCCACCCCCTCGGTGTGAAGGGGTGGCCAAGAGGACCAACACCGCAGCTGCTGCAGCTGCTGCTGCTGCGGTGTTGGTGTCGCTGCTGTTGCTGCAGCTGCTGCTGCTGCTGCTGCTCCTCTTGCTGCTGCTGCTTCTCTTGACCCCCCTCCCGCCCACCCCACCACGGTGCTGACCCCGTGACCCCCGCCGTGGTGGATGACGATGTCGCCACAATTAATTAAATATTAAAATCCGGTCACGTGTTCATCACGTGAAGGACGGAGCTGGGAGAGGTGGAGGGGGGGCACCGCCTCCCCCCTCCTCGTGGCCTTCACTTTCAGTCCCAACGTTGAAAGATTATTCCCGGATTTGGCCCCGTCATGGGAACGTCCTCCAACCCATCGAGGTGCTGGGGGGGGGGGGCGGTGTATTGCTATGGCTGCTCCCCCGAGAAGGGGGAGTTGGGGGTGGGGGCTGGGGTGATGTTGAGGGAGAGTGCCCCCCCCCCCCCACGGGGTCAGTAGGGCGTGAAGCGGCTGTAGGCTCCACGGTACAGGCTCGCCTGCGACGCGGACACACGGGGGGGGGGGGGGGGAGAAGGGGAGGAGCGCACAGGAGGGGGGGGGGTCCGAGGTCAGGGGTCACGGTTGTGGGACAGATTGGAGCGCAGGGTCCATGCAAAGTGCAGCTGGGAGCAGCTGGGAGCAGCCGTCACCGTTGGGAATCAGCGAGACTGCCGCACGTGGAGCATGCGCGGTGTGTGTTTGTGGTTTGTGTTGCGTCCACGAACGACGGAGGGCAGAGGAGCGACGCTCACAACAACGAGCGGAGCGCCGGGCAGCTAAAGCACATAGAGTTGGCACAGTGGGGAGCACAGTCGGTGCGCCTGCCAGCCATCTCAGTCAGTCAACCCGTGGCACATGGCTCTGTCACGTGACATCCTGCCAACGGGCCTTTAACGTTCTAGATTTGAAGCTTTCGTGACTGCAAGGATTCATTCGGTAAAGTCACGTAGGTAAAAAAAATGAAATAAAAATTAATAAAAATAAAATAATAAAAATCACGACGTTTCGGAGGCAACACAAGTCTCCGTCATCAGGTGGGACCGTCACAGCCAGATTTGCTGTATGAAGTGAAACGTCGTGATTTTTATTATTATTATTTTATTTTTATTAATTTTCATTTCAGTTTTTTTACCTACGTGACTTTACCGAAAAAACTAAGAGCATGGACATTCAACACTTCACGTGGCCTCAAAGTGCAACCGAGGATGACACGAGCGCCGTGGTGCCAATGCCATCACTGAGCGGCGAGTGGCAGCTGTGTTTTCTTGATTCCTGCTGTGCGTGGCGCGTCACTGGGGTCGCGCGCGTTACTGAGGTCACGCGCGCGTGCTCGTGGGGGGGGGGGGGGGGGGGTCACTCACCACGGTGCTGACCCCATAGGTGGCGGCGGGGCCCAGCGCCGGATGGAACGCCTCCGCCGGGGCGAACACGCGTCCGTAGCTACGGCGACACACAACACAAAGACAAAGATCACCCGTGTAGCTTTGACAGACTCAAGGGGCAAGTGCTGTTCGCGAGCATCTATGAAGACCGGCACAGCACACGAGGGGGTGGGTGGGTGGCCAACACCACGCCCGGCCGCCTTTGTCTCCCTAGTGCTGATGTTTAGACACCACACCAGGTACTCGTTTAAGGTGAACAATTGCTGTATGTGTTATTGGTCCCGAGCGGGAATTGGGAGCAGCATCTTTGACACACAGTACAACACACACCACACAATACACACACACAAGCACCACGCACAGCACACATACATACCACACACAGCACACACACACAGCACACATACATACCACACACAGCACACATACACAGCACACACAGTACACATACACACCACACACAGCACCCACACACAGCACAACACACACCACACACAGCACAACACACACACAGCACACAGTACACATACACACCACACACAGCACACACACACAGCACAACACACACCACACACAGCACACACACACAGTACACATACACACCACAACAAGCACCACACACAGCACAACACACACCACACACAGCACACATACACATCACACAGTACACATACACACCACACACAGCACACACACAGCACAACACACACCACACACAGCACACACACACAGTACACATACACACCACAACAAGCACCACACACAGCACAACACACACCACACACAGCACAACACACACCACACACAGCACACACACACAGTACACATACACACCACACACAGCACACACACACAGCACAACACACACCACACACAGCACACACACACAGTACACATACACACCACAACAAGCACCACACACAGCACAACACACACACAGCACACATACACAGCACACAGTACACATACACACCACACACAGCACACACACACAGCACAACACACACCACACACAGCACACACACACAGCACAACACACACCACACACAGCACACATACACAGCACACACAGTACACATACACACCACACACAGGACACACACACAGCACAACATACACCACACACAGCACACAGTACACATACACACCACACACAGCACACACACACAGTACACATACACACCACACACAGCACACACACACAGTACACATACACACCACACACATACAGTACACATATACACCACAACAAGCACCACACACAGCACAACACACACCACACACAGCACACAGTACACATACACACCACACACAGCACACATACACAGCACACAGTACACATACACACCACACACAGCACACACACACAGTACACATACACACCACACACAGCACACACACACAGTACACATACACACCACAACAAGCACCACACACAGCACATACACACACCACACGCACGCGCCACACACAGCAAACACCACACACGCACAACACACACACCACACAACCACACGCACTGCACACGCACAACACGCACCACACGCAGGATCAATGTATTATTTGATCACAAACGAGTATTAAATGAAATGTTATTCATTGTAATCAATCATCGCAATCGTAATACATTATGAATAATTCCAGTGATTATATTGTCATTGTTACGTGGGGTCACGGAGCGTGCGAACGCGACCGCACCTGAGCCACACCTCCTCACCTGTCGCTGTAGGCGGTCGTGGCAGGGGCAGCGTAGCGGTACGTGGCATAGCCGCCCTGGGTGGGAGGGGGGGGGCACATGGGGAGGGGCAGGGGCAGCATGGATAGAGGGCAGTGTCAGCATGGATAGAGGGCAGGGGGCAGCATGGATAGAGGGCAGTGTCAGCATGGATAGAGGGCAGGGGCAGCGTGGATAGAGGGCAGGGGCAGCGTGGATAGAGGGCAGGGGCAGCGTGGATAGAGGGTAGGGGGCAGCATGGATAGAGGGCAGGGGGGCAGCATGGATAGAGGGCAGGGGGCAGCATGGATAGAGGGCAGGGGGCAGCATGGATAGAGGGCAGGGCGCAGCATGGATAGAGGGCAGGGTCAGCATGGATAGAGGGCAGGGGGCAGCATGGATAGAGGGCAGGGCGCAGCATGGATAGAGGGCAGGGGGCAGCATGGATAGAGGGCAGGGGGCAGCATGGATAGAGGGCAGGGGGCAGCATGGATAGAGGGCAGTGTCAGCATGGATAGAGGGAAGGGGCAGCATGGATAGAGGGCAGGGGCAGCACGGATAGAGGGCAGGGGCAGCATGGATAGAGGGCAGGGGGCAGCATGGATAGAGGGCAGGGGCAGCACGGATAGAGGGCAGTGTCAGCATGGATAGAGGGAAGGGGCAGCATGGATAGAGGGAAGGGGCAGCATGGATAGAGGGCAGGGGCAGCATGGATAGAGGGCAGGGGCAGCATGGATAGAGGGCAGGGGCAGCATGGATAGAGGGAAGGGGCAGCATGGATAGAGGGCAGGGGCAGCACGGATAGAGGGAAGGGGCAGCATGGATAGAGGGCAGTGTCAGCATCGATAGAGGGCAGGGGGCAGCATGGATAGAGGGCAGGGGCAGCATGGATAGAGGGAAGGGGCAGCATGGATAGAGGGCAGTGTCAGCACGGATAGAGGGCAGTGTCAGCATGGATAGAGGGAAGGGGCAGCATGGATAGAGGGAAGGGGCAGCATGGATAGAGGGCAGTGTCAGCATGGATAGAGGGTAGTGTCAGCATGGATAGAGGGCAGGGGGCAGCATGGATAGAGGGCAGTGTCAACATGGATAGAGGGCAGTGTCAACATGGATAGAGGGCAGTGTCAGCATGGATAGAGGGTAGGGGGCAGCATGGATAGAGGGCAGTGTCAGCACGGATAGAGGGCAGGGGCAGCATGGATAGAGGGCAGTGTCAGCATGGATAGAGGGCAGGGTCAGCATGGATAGAGGGCAGTGTCAGCATGGATAGAGGACAGTGTCAACATGGATAGAGGGCAGTGTCAACATGGATAGAGGGCAGTGTCAGCATGGATAGAGGGCAGGGTCAACATGGATAGAGGGCAGTGTCAGCATGGATAGAGGGCAGGGTCAGCATGGATAGAGGGCAGGGTCAGCATGGATAGAGGGCAGGGGGCAGCATGGATAGAGGGCAGTGTCAGCATGAATAGAGGGCAGGGTCAGCATGGATAGAGGGCAGGGTCAGCATGGATAGAGGGCAGGGGGCAGCATGGATAGAGGGCAGGGTAAACATGGATAGAGGGCAGTGTCAGCATGGATAGAGGGCAGTGTCAGCATGGATAGAGGGCAGTGTCAGCATGGATAGAGGCAGTGTCACATGGATAGAGGGCAGTGTCAGCATGGATAGAGGGCAGGGGTCAGCATGGATAGAGGGCAGGGTCAGCATGGATAGAGGGGCAGGGGGCAGCATGGATAGAGGGCAGGGTCAGCATGGATAGAGGGCAGTGTCAGCATGGATAGAGGGCAGGGTCAGCATGGATAGAGGGCAGGGGGCAGCATGGATAGAGGGCAGGGTCAGCATGGATAGAGGGCAGGGGGCAGCATGGATAGAGGGCAGGGGCAGCATGGATAGAGGGCAGGGGCAGCATGGATAGAGGGCAGGGGGCAGCATGGATAGAGGGCAGGGGCAGCACAGATAGAGGGCAGGGGCAGCATGGATAGAGGGCAGGGGCAGCATGGATAGAGGGCAGGGGGCAGCATGGATAGAGGGCAGTGTCAGCATGGATAGAGGGCAGGGGGCAGCATGGATAGAGAGCAGGTCAGCATGGATAGAGGGCAGGGGGGCAGCATGGATAGAGGGCAGGGGCAGCATGGATAGAGGGCAGGGGGCAGCATGGATAGAGGGCAGGGGGCAGCATGGATAGAGGGCAGGGTCAGCATGGATAGAGGGCAGGGTCAGCATGGATAGAGGGCAGGGGGCAGCACGGATACAGGGCAGGGGAAGCATGGATAGAGGGCAGGGGCAGCATGGATAGAGGGCAGGGGGCAGCATGGATAGAGGGCAGGGTCAGCATGGATAGAGGGCAGGGGGCAGCATGGATAGAGGGCAGGGTCAGCATGGATAGAGGGCAGGGGGCAGCATGGATAGAGGGCAGGGGCAGCATGGATAGAGGGCAGGGGCAGCATGGATAGAGGGTAGGGGGCAGCATGGATAGAGGGCAGGGGCAGCACAGATAGAGGGCAGGGGCAGCATGGATAGAGGGCAGGGGCAGCATGGATAGAGGGCAGGGGCAGCATGGATAGAGGGCAGTGTCAGCATGGATAGAGGGCAGGGGGAAGCATGGATAGAGGGCAGTGTCAGCATGGATAGAGGGTAGGGGGCAGCATGGATAGAGGGCAGGGGGAAGCATGGATAGAGGGCAGTGTCAGCATGGATAGAGGGTAGGGGGCAGCATGGATAGAGGGCAGTGTCAGCATGGATAGAGGGCAGGGGCAGCATGGATAGAGGGCAGGGGCAGCATGGATAGAGGGCAGTGTCAGCATGGATAGAGGGCAGTGTCAGCATGGATAGAGGGCAGGGGCAGCATGGATAGAGGGCAGGGGCAGCATGGATAGAGGGCACTGTCAGCATGGATAGAGGGCAGGGGGCAGCATGGATAGAGGGCAGGGTCAGCATGGATAGAGGGCAGTGTCAGCATGGATAGAGGGTAGGGGCAGCATGGATAGAGGGCAGGGTCAGCATGGATAGAGGGTAGGGGCAGCATGGATAGAGGGCAGGGTCAGCATGGATAGAGGGCAGGGTCAGCATGGATAGAGGGTAGGGGCAGCATGGATAGAGGGCAGGGGCAGCATGGATAGAGGGTAGGGGGCAGCATGGATAGAGGGCAGGGGCAGCATGGATAGAGGGCAGGGGCAGCATGGATAGAGGGCAGGGGCAGCATGGATAGAGGGCAGGGGGCAGCATGGATAGAGGGCAGGGGCAGCATGGATAGAGGGCAGGGGCAGCATGGATAGAGGGCAGGGGCAGCATGGATAGAGGACAGTGTCAGCATGGATAGAGGGCAGGGGGCAGCATGGATAGAGGGCAGGGCAGCATGGATAGAGGACAGTGTCAGCATGGATAGAGGGCAGTGTCAGCACAGATAGAGGGCAGGGGGCAGCATAAATAGAGGGCAGTGTTAACATGGATAGAGGGCAGGGGGCAGCATGGATAGAGGGCAGGGGCAGCATGGATAGAGGGCAGGGTCAGCATGGATAGAGGGCAGAGGGCAGCATGGATAGAGGGCAGTGTCAGCACAGATAGAGGGCAGGGGGCAGCATAAATAGAGGGCAGTGTCAACATGGATAGAGGGCAGAGGGCAGCATGGATAGAGGGCAGGGGCAGCATGGATAGAGGGGCAGGGGCAGCATGGATAGAGGGCAGAGGGCAGCATGGATAGAGGGCAGGGGCAGCATGGATAGAGGGCAGGGGGCAGCATGGATAGAGGGCAGAGGGCAGCATGGATAGAGGGCAGGGGGCAGCATGGATAGAGGGCAGTGTCAGCATGGATAGAGGGCAGGGCGCAGCAGGGATAGAGGGCAGAGGGCAGCATGGATATAGGACAGGGGGCAGCATGGATAGAGGACAGGGGGCAGCATGGATAGAGGGCAGTGTCAGCATGGATAGAGGGCAGGGGCAGCATGGATAGAGGGTAGGGGGGCAGCATGGATAGAGGGCAGTGTCAGCATGGATAGAGGGCAGAGGGCAGCATGGATAGAGGGCAGGGGGCAGCATGGATAGAGGGCAGGGGCAGCATGGATAGAGGGCAGGGGTAGCATGGATAGAGGGCAGTGTCAGCATGGATAGAGGCAGTGTCAGCATGGATAGAGGGCAGGGGGCAGCATGGATAGAGGGCAGGGACAGCATGGATAGAGGGCAGTGTCAGCATGGATAGAGGGCAGTGTCAGCATGGATAGAGGGCAGTGTCAGCATGGATAGAGGGCAGTGTCAGCATGGATAGAGGGCAGGGGGCAGCATGGATAGAGGGCAGGGGCAGCATGGATAGAGGGCAGGGACAGCATGGATAGAGGGCAGTGTCAGCATGGATAGAGGGCAGTGTCAGCATGGATAGAGGGCAGGGGGCAGCGGAGCCGGAGAGAACTGTGCAGTGCCACGGGGACTCACGTAGAGGTCGGCAGCGTAGAACCCATCCTGGTAGACCACTCTGCAGACAGACAGACACACACACAGACATTTACACACAGACACACAGACATTTACACACACACACAGACATTTACACACAGACACACACACAGACATTTACACACACACAGAGAGACATTTACACACACAGACATTTACACACAGACACACACACAGACATTTACACACAGACACACACACAGACACACACACAGACATTTACACAGACATTTACACACACAGACACAACACACAGACATTTACACACAGACAGACATTTACACACAGACAGACATTTACACACACAAACAGACACACACACACACAGACATTTACACAGACACACAAACATTTACACACAGACACACAGACATTTACACACACAGACATTTACACCCAGACACACACACAGACATTTACACACACAGACATTTACACCCAGACACACACATAGACACACACAGACATTTACACCCAGACACACACACAGACACACACAGACATTTACACCCAGACACACACACACAGACACACACACACATTTACACACAGACAGACACACACACAGACACACACAGACATTTACACAGACATTTACACACACACACAGACATTTACACACAGATGACACACACACAGACATTTACACACACGAAGACAAAGACCCCCATATAGCCTTAACAGACTGTAGGGGCAAGTGCTGTTAGCGAGCACCTATGAAGGCTGGCACGGCACAAGAGGGGGTGAGTGGCCAACACCACGACCGGCCGCCTTTGTCTCCCTGGTGACGATGTACCAAGTACTAATTTAAGGCTGAGTCGACCTAGGAGAGGCCCAGCACCGGTTAAGATAATCGCCACCGGTGTTGGCCGCGAGCGGTGATTCGGACACGGAGACTCGACAGGAAGCTGCGACCCCGCTCAAGGGGTTCATAGGTCGTGACCCCACAACCCTCTGTGAGATGAACAGGCCTTGACCCCATGACCCATGACGGAGACGGAGAAGACGCCGGCTCACCCCCCGTATGCGGGCATGGTGGGGGGCGGCACGCGGAGGGCGCTGAACACGGCCCGGGCCCTGCCCCTCGCGTGGTTCCCACGGAACGCGGCGGCCGCTGCGGCCGCGGCGGCTGCGGCTGTGGCCGGGACGGCGGCCGGGACGGCGGCGGCGGCCGCGGGGAAGGGGATGCCCGCCACTGTGGGGGGGGGGGGGGGGGGTGGGGGGTACGGGGCAGAGCACACGACAAATAAAGACCTCCCGTGTAGACCACGCAAGCCGTCGGGACAAGTGCTGTCAGCGAGCAGCGGCGCCTACGATGGCCTTACCAACGGCCGAACCCGGCCGCCTTTGTCTCCCCAGTGCTGATGTCGACGTGATGCGCCGCGACAAATATTCAGCGTCGGTGGCCGGTCCGGCTGAAGCGGAGCCCTGCGGCCCGCGGTGTGAGTGCGAGTTCACTCACCGGCGTAGATCTCTGGCGCGTACACCGCGCTCACCACAGGGTTCCCTTTCCATCCTGGGCGGGTGTGGGGGGGGGGGCACAGGGGAGGGGGGCACGGGGTGGATGGCAGTGACCACAGCATTGGTGGACATGGAAACGTGAGATTGCGGCTGTGGTACCTCTTCGTTCTGAAGCGGCGGTCCACGTTCACCGACACTCTTACTCACTCACTCACTCACCTACAAACACACACTCACTCACACACTCGCATACACACACACTCACTCACCTACAAACACACACTCACTCACACACTCGCATACACACACACTCACTCACCTACAAACACACACTCACTCACACACTCGCATACACACTTACACACTCACACACTCACTCACTCACCTACAAACACACACTCACTCACACACTCACTCACACACTCACTCACCTACAAACACACACTCACTATCACTCACTCACCTACAAACACACACTCACCTACAAACACACACTCACTCACCTACAAACACACACTCACTCACCTACAAACACACACACACTCACACACTCACATACTCACACACACACTTACACACTCACTCACAAACTCACACTCACACACTCACAAACACACTTACACACTCACTCACTCACATACTCACCTACAAACACACACTCACTCACCTACAAACACACACTCACTCACATACTCACACTCTCACTCACTCACTCACATACACACTTACTCACACACACACTCACTCACACACTCACAGACACACGTACACACTCACTCACACACTCACACACTTACACACATACTTACACACTCACTCACACACTCACACACTCACACACTTACTCACTCCCACCTGCAAGAGACACCAGAATCTCGAATGAGAGAACCCGGTTCTGATAGCGTCGGTCGCACGCTGAGTGCCCTGACAAGTGACGGAGTCCCGGGACATCCCGGGACGCCGCTACCATCAGCGATCGGTGATGGGTGATGGGAATTCGTGATGGGTGATGGTGGGTGGTCGGGGTGATGTTAAATGTTGGTAATAGGAGGTTATTATGGGGGTGATGGTGGGAGTGATGGGAATGATGAGATCGGGGGGTGATGGTGGTATTGATATGGGTGATGGTGGCGGTGGTGACAGGCACGGTGATGTGGGGATGATGGTGAAAGGGATGGTTCGAGATATGGGATGATAGCGAATGATGTGGCTTCATCCCAGAAGCGATCATTCTCTCACTCACTCATTCACATATATACTCACTCATTCATTATTCACTCACTCGCGTATTCATTATTGAGAGTGCAGCACAGATGGCGCCGCAGCATCTCTCCGTGCAGCCAGCAAGGAGGAAGCGGGGGGGGCGACTGTTTTGTGTCTGTGCGTGTGTGCTCCTGTGTTCCTGTGTCTGTGCGTGTGTGTTCCTGTGTCTGTGTGTGCTCCTGTGTGTGTGTGTTTGTGCTTGTCTGTGTGTGTGTTCCTGCGGAGCGCCGCGTGGCTAAAGCACAGCAAGTTGGCACAGTAGGGGGCACAGGTGGTGAATCGGTCAGTCGTCTCAGTCAGTCGACCCGTGGCACCTGGGTCTGCCCCGTGACCTCCTGCCAGCGGGCGTTCGACATTTCACGTGGCCTCAAGGTGCACATGGCCTGGCACAAGCGCCGTGGTGACGTCACCTCCACTTAGTGGCGAATGGCGGTTGTTGTTGTTGTTGTGTGTTTGTACTTGTCTGTGTGTGTCCGTGTTTGTGTGCCTGTTAAGGGAGCGGCAGTGTCGCGGTTAGCACTGCGCTGCACTTTGAACCCGGCGTCCCGATTTCAAATCCCGCTCACGGCCAACACGAGTCACGATAATCTTAACCGATTCTGGGCCTCCCCTAAGTACACTCGGCCTAAAATTAATACCTTGCGCGGTGTGTAAGCATCGCCACTGGGGAGACAAAGGCAGCCGGGCGTGGTGCTGGCCACCCACCCCCTCATGTACCGTGCCGGCTTTCATAGGTGCTCGCTAACAGAACTTGCACCAACAGTCTGTTCAGGCTATACGGGAGATCTTTGTCTGTGTTGTGTGTCCGTGTGTGTCTTTTGGGAGCGGTAGTGTAGCGCTACGAATCCGGTGACCAGAGTTAAATTACCGATAACGACCAATAACAGGAGCGAATAACTGAACTGGTTCTGGCCTCCCCTAGATCCGCTCAGCCTTGAGTACCTGGTGCGGTAAGGATAAACACAGGAGAGACAAAGGCGGCCGGGTGTGGTTCCGACAACTCCACACCCTAATGGAGGAGATGAGGGGGGGGGTCTTTCTATGTGAACACACACACGCAACTACAACATCCGAGGCTGCGAGGTGCACTTTGAAGCGTGGAAGGCTCTCTGGCAGGGCAAGGGACAGACACACGTGCTATGGGTTTACTTAGATCACTAATCAAGGCATACAAAGACAAAGATCCCCCTGTAGCCTGAACGGACTGTCGGGGCAAGTGCTGTTAGTGAGCACCTATAAAGGCCGGCACGGCACACAAAAAGAGGCGCGCTGTGGTTAGCACCACGCCGGACCGCCTTTGTCTCCCCAAAGTTGATTTTTCCACACTGCACCGAATGTTCATTTAAGGCCGAGTCGACCTAGGGGGAGGCCCGGAACCCGTTCAGACATACGTCGGGTGGCCGACCGCTCGCCAGGTGAGAAAAGGTCGCAGCCGCTCATGGAGCCCTCCCTCACCGTTGCTTAACGACGCCACGGCTTTCTTGTTCGTCATCACCCGCGCTGTGGCGTTGTTCACCTGCGGAGCGGGTGGGGGAGAGGAGGGAGGGGGGGACAGGGGGACAGGTGAGACGAGTCGTCAGGGGGTGGGTGGGTGGTCGTGCGTGCGTGTGGCATTGCCTCCATGCCCCTCCCCCCACCGCCGTGGCTCAAGCTCCCGAGGAGGGGGTCCCAACATCAATCGGAGGAGGGGAGAGCAAATTCGTGCACGGGTCACGTGCGTGCGTGCGCGTGCACATGCGCGCAAGGGGGTGGGGGCGGGGGCGGGCGGGGGGGGAGCCTCGGCATGCGGCACCGCGGGGTTAGGGGGGGCTGCTGCTCCTACTCATCATCATCATCCTCCTCCACCTCCTGCCAGAACTTCGCCTTCCACGCTTCACGCGATAGCCTCGAAGTGCACCCAGCCCGGCCACAGTTCGAGTCCAGGAACTCCCTTGAAGAGGAGACCGCGGGGGGGGGGGGGGGGGGGTGGCCCTGACTGCAACATTCTCTTGAACTTCGCCGTACGGTCCGGTCCCGCTACAACCGTCATCATCGCTCGCCAACGTCGCACGAGGCCACGCGATCGTCCGTCGGGACCATGCTCGGGTTCTTGTTAACGCTGTGCGTTGCGAAAAACCGGTTCGAACCGGTTCGCCGCACGTGCATAAATGCCTCCGCCAATAAACGTGCTCTGCTGACCCCTTTCTACACAATATACGAATGCGGCTGCTCCAGAGGTCATGAGCGCACTGGAGCGACTCGATCTCCCGGCACGGCACTGCAGCAATCTTTAGTAATAGGTTTTTACCCTTTCAACTGGTACAAAACCTGACACCTTTATACAAGAGATCATGTTTGCGATAACCAATTTGTTGTGTTTGCATTTTGACTGCTTGTGTTGAGGTTATTGCAAACATGATGCCTTGTATAAAGGTGTCAGTTTTTGTACCAGTTGAAAGGGTAAAAACCTATCACTATATTTTGCCACTGGTAAAGGAGGTCTCATAGTGTGGAGCAATCTTCTGAACCGTTCCCCCTCCTCCCCACCCGACTCACCGCAGCCCGTGCGGAAGAGTAGGCCAAGGACTGCTCTCTCTCTCTCTCCCACTAGTGGAGGGCCACCTCTGGGCGAGGCGCGTGCGCAATGAACGCATCTGTGCGCCATGACTCATTGGATTTATTTTAGCTGCGTCGGGTGGCGGAGGGTCTTGACGACACGCATTTATTCGGATCATGACGTGGCCTGACCCCAAACAAGACTCGATTATATGCAATGCTCATCATGATCATCATCGCCATGAACTATGGAGGGAAGTTGACCCGGAGGTTTGGAGATGGGAGTGGGGTCCGGGTTAGGGGGGCAAGCGGTTTGGCCGGTCGGGGTTAAATTATTATTCTCATCGTCACCACCACCAATACCACCACCACCACCAACCTCATCAACATCCTCGAGACAGTGAGCCGTGTAACACCACCACCAACAACCTCTTTGTGAACACAAACAAGCCAGGCATCAACATGCAAATCACGTTACACAAACATGTGATGGCACGGGCTGGGGGGGGGGGGGTCCCTACTCCCTAGGGGGCCCAAGAGGGGGCCCCGGGGGCCCGGGAGACGGACAGGCGCCCTCGGGGATAGACGGGACCAGAGATGGCGCCTCCTGTAGCAGCAGCAGTAGCTTCAGCACCACCTGTCAGAACCAATCACAGCCCGGCACGCCTGGCATCGCACATTCAACACGGCTACTCACACAGCACGCCTAGCATAGCACACTCAACACACAGCACGGCTACTCACACAGCATGACTAACACATCACGCCTGGCATAGCACACTCAACACACAGCACGGCTACTCACACAGCACGTCTAGCATAGCACACTCAACACAGCATGGCTACCAACAACAGAACAGCTATCACAGAACGCCCGGCATAGCACAATCAAACACAATGCGGCTTAGAGCGCAACGACCACAGCACGTCTAACACAGCAAGGGCACAGCACGCACAACAGCTTGGCCTCAGCGTCACCCGCACACCCCACTCAGCTCACCCCACTCAGCTCACCCCCCACTCAGCTCACACCCCACTCAGCTCACACCCCACTCAGCTCACCCCCCACTCAGCTCACACCCCACTCAGCTCACACCCCACTCAGCTCACCCCCCACTCAGCTCATCCGCACACCCCACTCAGCTCACACCCCACTCAGCTCATCCGCACACCCCACTCAGCTCACACCCCACTCAGCTCACATCCCACTCAGCTCACACCCCACTCAGCTCACACCCCACTCAGCTCACCCGCACACCCCACTCAGCTCACCCCCCACTCAGCTCACCCCCCACTCAGCTCACACCCCACTCAGCTCACCCCACTCAGCTCACCCCCCACTCAGCTCATCCGCACACCCCACTCAGCTCACACCCCACTCAGCTCACCCCCCCACTCAGCTCACCCCCCACTCAGCTCACCCCCCACTCAGCTCATCCGCACACCCCACTCAGCTCACACCCCACTCAGCTCACATCCCACTCAGCTCACACCCCACTCAGCTCACCCCCCACTCAGCTCACCCCCCACTCAGCTCACCCCCCACTCAGCTCATCCTCACGCCCCACTCAGCTCACACCCCACTCAGCTCACAATCCACTCAGCTCACACCCCACTCAGCTCACCTGCCTCGCCTCTCCCGTGCGTGCGTGTCAAGGTGGGGCGCGGGGGTGGGGGGAGCTGCAGGTGGCATCACGTGACGCTCACTGCACCTGGAAATTAACCCCCCCCCTCCGCCCCCCCCCACCCCTTCGGCCCTCCACAACTCCCACCCGCAACCCCCCCCGCACCCCCCCCTGCACCCCCCCCCTCCGGCCCCCCAAACCCCCCCCCGCAACCCCCCCCGCACCCCCCCCTGCACCCCCCCCCTCCGGCCCCCCACACCCCCCCCCGCAACCCCCCCCCCCGCACCCCCCCACCCCTCCGGCCCCCCGCAACTCCCACCCGCCCCCTCCCCAGGGCAGCAGGTGGAGGCTCAAGCCGCACTATGAATATTGCAGAGGCCGCGTGCTGCACAATTAGCTACAGTGAGCAGGTACAGCGCTCCTCACCACACTCCTCACCACACTCCTCACCACACTCCTCACCACATTCCTCACCACACACACTCACCACACTCACCACACTCACTCACCACACTCACCACACTCACCACACTCACTCACCACACTCACTCACCACACTCACTCACTCACCTCACTCACCACACTCCTCACCACACTGCTCACCACACTCACTCACCACACTCCTCACCACACTCACTCACCACACTCACTCACACACCACACTCACTCACCACACACACTCACCACACACACTCACCACACTCACTCACCACACACACTCACCACACACACTCACCACACACACTCACCACACTCACCACACACACTCCCACACTCACTCACCACACTCACCACACTCACTCACCACACACTCACCACACTCACTCACCACTCACTCACCACACACTCACCACACTCACTCACCACTCACTCACCACACACTCACTAAATCCACACACCACGCGCATCATCCCGCCCCTCTTTGTCTCTCCCTCCGTCGACAGACGCGACACCAAGGCACGGACATCGCAAAGCAGCGGGACTCCGACTCACGGCCCCGGCAAGCGGCAGCGCCAGGCCGCGCACTGCTGATGAACCTCGCGGGCTGCTGATGATGAACCTCGCGGGATGCTGCTGATGAACCTCGCGGGCTGCTGATGATGAACCTCGCGGGCTGCTGATGATGAACCTCGCGGGATGCTGATGATGAACCTCGCGGGCTGCTGATGATGAACCTCGCGGGATGCTGATGATGAACCTCGCGGGCTGCTGATGATGAGCATCGCGGGCTGCTGATGATGAACCTCGCGGGCTGCTGATGATGAGCATCGCGGGCTGCTGATGATGAACCTCGCGGGCTGCTGATGATGAGCCTCGCGGTCTGCTGATGATGAACCTCGCGGGCTGCTGATGATGAACCTCGCGGGCTGCTGATGATGAGCATCGCGGGCTGCTGATGATGAGCATCGCGGGCTGCTGATGATGAGCATCGCGGGCGCGGGAGGGGGAAGCTGTCGTGAGGACTGATCACCATCGCCCCCCCCCCCCCAAAACCGCCAAGCGGCCGGCAACAATCAGCACTCGCGCGGTGGTAACGGATCACTGTTGTGGCGTAACGCGTTTGTCTTGAAGTGGGCGGCGGCGCGGGGGGGGGGTCATGGCCAGGAGGATGAAGAAGGCGGCTCGCTTCGTCAACAGCGACAACACCCACGGGGGCAGCGTCGCACGCGCGAGTTGTCGTCAGCCTTGCCCCCCACACCACCACCGGCCACGTTGCGTGTGGTCAGCGTGCGTCGGTAGGTGAATGAGTGCTGCTGCAATGGCGCGCATGCCTCGTGTGCCGTCCAGGCGAGATCGCGAGAGTGTCGTTACGAGGGGTGTCCGCTCGGCATTTACTGGGAGGAACCACAGCCACAACCACAGCCACAACCACAGCCGCACACGCGAGCCGCACCAACAATCACAGCCGCCTTAGCTCAACACAGCCACAACCATAGCCACATTCACACCCAAAACAACAACCACAACCACAGCGCTTGGCTATCTCCCGCACGCTCTGAGCTCACACAGAACTAAAGCCATCTCGTAACACCTCCTCTCACCTCCTGTCACCTCATCACACCTGGCGCTCAGCCACAGGTGTGTCTGCATATCCACCCCCAAAGGATGGCGACTCTCCTGCCTGTCATCTCTCATCTCACTCTACTCCCCTCCACGAACTCTCCTACCTCTTCCCTGTCATCTCACTCCACTCCCCTCCACGCACTCTCCTACCTCTCCCCTCTCATCTCACTTTACTCCCCCCCACGCACTCTCCTGCCTCTCTCCCCTCTCATCTTCACGTTACCTCTGCTCAACAACAAATGTCTCCTGGTGAAGGCCTCAGTCTACACCCTCGCCCCCTAAAACACTTTGGTCATTCGCCAGCACTGGCTCCAGCGAGCCCCACCCTGCAGATGAGACACTGAAGTGGGGGGCTTGTGGGGGGCCTGTGGGGGGGGGGGGTGGGGGGCTCACCTCGATCTTCCTCCCCTCCACCACGCTGCCGTGCAGCTTCTCCCTCGCCTGCTCCGCCTCTCCGCTGCTGTCAAACGTCACGAAGCCGAATCCCTGGGGGGCCAGGGTCAGAGGCCGGGGGTCAATTACCGGGGTTGGAGGTCAAGGTCACCACACTCGCCAGGGTCAGGGATTCAGGATCAGAGCAGTTATTGAGATCAGGATCTCTATAGACACTGGGTCAAGGTGATGACGATGATGATGCTCGTGATGATGATGGTGATGATGGTGGTGGCCAAGCCGCTGTGGATGTGAGCGGGAATGAATGCCGCTCACCTTTGACCCCCGCTCGTTGAAGATGATCTCTACATCCAAGATTTTTCCAAATTGCTGTGGGGGGGGGGGGGGGGGGGGGGGGGAGGACATGGGGTCACAGGGCAGAGGTCAGAGCCCTGAACACATGCCCTTCACCCTACTCACCCCACTCACCCCCCTCGCCTCCCCTGCCCCCTCACCCCGCTTCTCACCCCGAACATCTGCCGGAGGTCGGGGTCGCGGAAGCGGAAGGGGATGTTGGAGACGTGGAGCCTCTTGTGCTGCCCCTTGGGGGAGGGGGGGCCCCCACCGTCTGCCGGGGGCGGGGGCAGCGCCGACTCATCCTCCGTTTGCTGCTGGGAGTGGGGAGGGGCACAGAAGGGGAGCAGTGGGGGGCATGGGACGGAGGTGGGTGGTGAGTTGGGGGGGGGGGCGATGTGCACGCTACTCGCCCGCGTGTGGGTCGCTATGGTTACACTGCACTCACCGTTGCCGTGCCGGGGACGGAGAGTCCGTGGTGAGCGGAGGTCGCGGCTGCCGTGGAGTTGCCGTGATTGAGGGGGGCTGCCGTGTAGAGGGCGAGGCTGCTCGCAGAGCCCCCCCCCAGCTGTTGAGCGAAGTCGCCCCCCAAGCCGTTCTGGGGGGGCGGTGGAGGGGGCAGGAAGGGGGCGGCCATCGGCTCGGGGCCCGCGGCAGGCGGGTCCAGCCCACCCTGCGTGACACAAGAACGCACACGTGAACACACACGCACGTGAACACACAAGAACACACGCGTGAACACACACGCGTGATCACACAAGAACACACGCGTGAACACACACACACGTGAACACACACGCGTGAACACACACGCGTGATCACACAAGAACACACGCGTGAACACACACGCACGTGAACACACACGTGTACACACACAGGCGTGATCACACAAGAACACACACGCGTGAACACACACGCGTGATCACACAAGAACACACGCGTGAACACACACACACGTGAACACACACGCGTGAACACACACGCGTGATCACACAAGAACACACGCGTGAACACACACACACGTGAACACACACGCACGTGAACACACACACGTGAACACACAAGAACACACGCGTGAACACACACGCACGTGAACACACACGCACGTGAACACACACGCACGTGAACACACACGTGGACACACACACGTGTGAACACACACGCACGTGAACACACACGCACGTGAACACACACGTGAACACACACACGTGTGAACACACGCGTGAACACACACGCACGTGAACACACACACGTGAACACACACACGTGTGAACGCACGCGTGAACGCACGCGTGAACACACTTGAACACACGCGTGAACGCACGCGTGAACAAGACAAAGACTGTAGGAGCAAGTGCCGTTCGCGAGTAGTGCCGATGAATGTTGGCACGGCACACGAGCGGGTGGATGGACAGCACGATGACGCCTTTGTCTCCTCGTGTGGCGATGTTTACTACACCCCGCACCAGGTACTGATTTGAGGCTGAGTCGACCTAGGGGATGTTTACTACACCCCGCACCAGGTACTGATTTGAGGCTGAGTCGACCTAGGGGAGGCCCAGGACCGGTTCAGATAATCATCACTGGTGTTGGTCGTGAACAGGAATCAAACGCAGGTCTCTGGGTTCGTAGCACGGCGCGCTCACCGCAGCACTACCGCTCCCCATGCCGGAAACACACACGTGTACACACACACGTACACATACACACACACACGTGAACACACACACACGTGAACACACACACACGTGAACACACACACACGTGTACACACACACGTGAACACACACACGTGAACACACACACACACGTGAACATACACACGTGAAGACACGCGTGTACACACACGTAAAGACACGCGTGTACACACACACACACGTGAACACACACACGTGAACACACACGTGAACATACACACGTGAAGACACGCGTGTACACACACACACGTGAACACACACACGTGAACACACACGTGAACTTACACACGTGAAGACACGCGTGTACACACACACACACACGTGAACACACACACGTGAACACACACACGTGAACACACGCGTGTACACACACGTGAACACACGCGTGTACACACACACGTGAACACACACACGTGAAGACACGCGTGAGCACACACACGTGAACATACACACACGTGTACACACACACGTGAACACACACACGTGAGCACACACACGTGAACATACACACACGTGTACACACACACGTGAACACACACACGTGAACACACACACGTGAAGACACGCGTGAGCACACACACGTGAACATACACACATACGTGAGCACACACACACACACGTGAACACACACGTGTATGACATGCCCCAGCGGGCAGTGAGTGAGTGAGCCCCGTCTTGTGTGGAGGTCCGCGGCTCTAACGCGGCAGGCCGCCCTGGTTAACCGCGCGGTGGAATTTCAACGAAACCAGGCGCCGTGTGCATCACCCACGTGACGTTGTACGGTGCCAATTTAGCACGCGTCAAACATTACACGAGTTACTTGCCAACTATTTTCTCCGGCAGTGCATTTACAAATGATTTGGCAAATAATTCGACGGGGAAATTGTCACACCCCCCCCGCCGCCTCCCAAGACCCTCCTGAATAATGAGTCTTGAGACTCAGCGAGGCTGTCCCGGGTGAAGACGCGGAACAGTGACGATGATGAGAACCCCAACGCGGTTAGAAATCGGTTTGTTTCATCACCGGTAACCGGATGGACAACAAACCGGTTTCACCCCATCATCCATCCCTCCTCACCCCCTTCTCGTGGAGTTTGGATGATACGAGTATGACATGTTACAGTTTAGCGCCATGAAGAAGGGCAGTTGCCCGAACCGTCGCCTGTTATAGTTTTCCTTTTACAGGTAGGAACAACAGGTTCCACATTGCCCACCAGGGATTATTTGCCTGTCTGTCGTGCACGAATGCGCTGTCCAACCAAGTTCCTACCTGCCCACTTGGAAGGAACGTGTTATTGGCACATTTGCATATACCACGAAGTGACGGTGACGTCACCACAGCTCTTGTGCCAAGCTAGGTGCACATTGAGGCCAAGGTAGCACAGTGCTCCCCACTGTGCCACCTCGCTCTGCTTTACCCGCCCATGCGCTCCGCTCGTTGTTGTGAGCGCCGCTCCTCCACCCTCCGCTGTTGCTGGAGGGCGACTGCCTCCAACTGCTCAGTAGCAGCAGCGTCCTTCACGAGCCTCCTCTACGGAGGTTGACACCGCTAGTTCAAGTCGTCGGCAAGTCGTCCACTCGGGTCCACATCCTCCTGTACCGCATCACTCCATCTGTTCTCTAGCCCGTGCCGCGCCTGTTTTTAGCCCCTTCTGTCCGGCCAAGCAAAGGCTGCTTGGGCATGCGGTGGCTGTGCACGCCGGCTCCGTGACTCAGCCAAACAAAGCCTCGCCTAGCGGAGGAGCTCACCGATGAGACGGCGTGCCGGATCTCTCTCAAGGATCTGAGAGCTCCTCGTACACTCCAGCCTGATTGAACTCGGGATGGATCGTATGACCCACGCAGACGTTCTTATTTCAGAGTGGTCCGCGTTTCGCCAGCGTAGAGAAGGGGGGGCATATAACTGTGGCCGAGAAGACTCGGGACATCGTATGTAGCGAAGGTGACGTACAAAGACAAAAATCCCCCGTATAGCCTGAACAGACTGTTGGGAAAGTGCTGTTAGCGAGCATCAAAAAGACCGGCACGGCACACGAGGGGGTGGATGGCCAACACCACGCCCGGCCGCCTTTGTCTTCCTAGTGGCGATGTTTACACACCGCACCAGATACTCATTTGAGGCTGGGGGTGAGTCGACCTAGGGGAGGCCCGGCACCAGTTCCAATAATCGTCACTGGTGTTAGCCGTCAGCGGGAAACAAACTCGGGACCGCCAGGTTCGTAGCGCAGCGCGCTAACCGCTGCACCACCCGCTCCCCCCAAAGGAGACATACATGGATGTGCACATAAACACACACAGACAGACACACACACAGACATTAAGACCCACAAAGACAAATGTATATAGAGATATAGGCACAAATATATTAGGACACGGACACAAAGACAAACATCCCCCGTATAGCCTTAACATACTGTAGGGGCAAGTGCTGTTAGCGAGCACCTATGAAGGCCGGAACGGTACACGAGGGGGTGGGTGGCCAGCACCACGGCCGACCGCCTTTGTCTCCCTAGTGGTGATGTCTACACATCGTACCAGGTACTCATTTGAGGCTGAGTCGACCTAGGGGAAGCCCAGGACCGGTTAAGATAATCGCCACTGGTGTTGGCCGTGAGCGGGAATCGAACCCGGGTCGCCGGGTTCGTAGCGCAGCGTACTAACCGCTACATTACCGCTCCCCACACACACGGACACACACACACGGGCACACACACACGGACACACACAGACGTACACACACACACGGACACACACACGGACACACACACGGACACACACAGACGGACACACACACACGGGCACACACACACGGACACACACAGACGTACACACACACACGGACACACACACGGACACACACACGGGCACACACACCGACGAACGAACCCCGAGGAGGCCGCTAATTTGCGCACCCCACGGACCCCGATCTCCCTTCCCTCCCACGTGGGCAGGTGAGGGAGGGGAGGGGCTCACCTGGGGGAGGGGAGGGGCTCACCTGGGGGAGCGCGAGCAGCTTGATTGGCAGCGCGGAGAGGCCGAGTGGGGGGCCCAAGACCCCCCGTGCAGACAGCATCATCGCGGGGGGGGTAGGGGAGACGGGGTTGGGGAGAGGGGGGGGGCGACGACCACTGAGGGGAGGGGGGGTGGGGGGGGTAGGGAGGGGGGGGTGTCGTGGGGGGGGGGCGGTAATTAATTTAATCCACGTGAGGCCCCCCACGGAGGTGGCTCAAGGAGAGCCGCTTCACCCCCCCCCTACCCCCACGTCGCCCCCCACCCACCACCCACCTCGCATCCAGCTAAGCGAGACTCGCGTAACGCGGGATAACGGCGGGGGTTACCGGAGGGGTAACGGCGGAGTAACGGAGGGGTAACGACGGGGGGTAACGGCGGGGGTAACGCGGGGTAACGGCGGGGCAACGGCGGGGGTAACGGAGGGGTAACGGAGGGGTAACGACGGGGGTAACGGCGGGGGGTAACGCGGGATAACGGCGGAGGTTACCGGAGGGGTAACTGAGAGGTAACGGCGGGGTAAAGGAGCGCGGTCAGTCCTCGCTGACGCCGCGAGCGCGACTGAGGAGGGCGGCACGGCTCGTGCCGATATATTTTAGGTGCCCCCCCCCACCACCCCCCACCCCCCCCACCACCACCCCCATGCCTCCTCCCGCGGGGGGGGGAGGGGTAGAGCGAGGGGATCAAGTGTCTCCCGCGTGCGGCAACGGGGGAGCGGGGGGGGGAGCGGGGGGGGTCCACCCTCCCCGTGACACCTGCTCCCCTTTGTCAGTGGAAGCTGACAGGGAG
The DNA here is from genome assembly GCF_015708825.2 of Lethenteron reissneri. Classification (NCBI taxonomy): domain Eukaryota; kingdom Metazoa; phylum Chordata; class Hyperoartia; order Petromyzontiformes; family Petromyzontidae; genus Lethenteron; species Lethenteron reissneri. The sequence continues at coordinate 7,296,334 of NC_083781.1, forward strand.
TCCTCGACCCCTCCCCCGCGAGCCCCGCCCCTCCCCCGCGAGCCCCGCCCCTCCCCCGTGAGCCCCGCCCCTCCCCCGCGAGCCCCGCCCCTCCCCTGCGAGCCCCGCCCCTCCCCTCCCCCCGAGCCCCGCCCCTCCCCCGTGAGCCCCGCCCCTCCCCCGTGAGCCCCGCCCCTCCCCCCGAGCCCCGCCCCTCCCCCGCGAGCCCCGCCCCTCCCCCTCGACCCCCGCCCCAGCTGTTCCCTCCCACGGCGAGGAATCGTCTCAAATTGCACCCCCCCCAACCTCATCGCCACTGACACCGTCCCATCACCACATCATCACATCGCCATCACTGTCACCACATCACCATCAACATCACCACATCACCACATCATCACATCACCACATCACCATCACCACATCACCATCAACATCACATCACCACATCACCATCACCACATCATCACATCACCACATCACCATCAACATCACCATCACCACATCACCATCACCACATAATCACATCACCACATCACCATCAACATCACCACATCAACATCACCACATCATCACATCACCACATCACCATCAACATCACCACATCAACATCACCACATCACCATCACCACATCAACATCACCACATCACCATCACTATCACCACATCACCATCAACATCACCACATCATCAACTCGCCATCACTATCGCCACATCACCACCGCCATCACTGTTACTATCACCACATCACTATCATCACATCACCACATCATTACATCGCCATCACTATCACCACATCACCAGCACTATTACCACATCACCACATCACCATCAACATCACCACATCACCATCACTGTCACCACATCATCACATCGCCATCACTATCACCACATCACCATCACTATTACCACATCACCACATCAACATCACCACATCACCATCACTGTCACCACATCATCACATCGCCATCACTATCACCACATCACCATCAACATCACCACATCACCATCACCACATCATCACATCACCACATCACCATCACTATCACCACATCACCACATCAACATCGCCATCACTGTTACTATCACCACATCACTATTACCACATCACCACATCAACATCGCCATCAATATCACCACATCACCAGCACTGTGACTTTCCTATCACCACATCACCATGGCTCTTACTATCACATCAGCACATTAACATCACTATCACCACATCACCACATTACCATGGCTCTTACTATCACATCACCACATCACCAGCACTATGACTTTCCTATCACCACATCACCATATCACGATTACTGTTACTATAATATCACTATCATCACCACCTCACCATCACCACATCACTATGGCGACTCCATCACCATCACCACATCGCCATCACGATGACCACCACCACATCATCCACACCACATCACCATCACTAGTACATCCCTAAACTTAACATTTGTGAAGAAGAGCTTCATAGCTCACCGGATTTCTCCAGTATAAATAAAGGTTATTGATTCTGAAAATATTACCATGACATCACCACCATCACTGAACCACAACACCACGTGACCCCTACATCACCGCCCCGCCCCTTCCCTCGACAACAGATGGCCCCGCCCCCGGGCCAAGGCGACCCCCTCCCCCTTCAGCCCCTCCCCTACAGCCCCTCCCCCACAGCCCCTCCCCCATCAGCTCCCCTCCCCATCAGCCCCCTCCCCATCAGCTCCCTCCCCCACAGCCCCTCCCCACAGCCCCTCCCCATCATGCCCCTCCCCCATCATCCCCCTCCCCCACAGCCCCTCCCCTACAGCCCCCTCCCCCATCAGCTCCCTCCCCCACAGCCCCTCCCCCATCATCCCCCTCTCCCACAGCCCCTCCCCCATCAGTGCCTCCCCCATCAGCTCCCTCCCCCATCAGCCCCTCCCCTACAGCCCCTCCCCCATCAGCTCCCTCCCCCACAGCCCCTCCCCCATCAGCCCCTCCCCCCCCATCAGCTCCCTCCCCCATCAGCCCCTCCCCATCAGCCCCCTCCCAAATCACCCCCCTCCCTCCGCTCCCTCCCTCCGCCCCGCGTCTCGAGACCCCCTCGCCCCCCCCACGCTGCCCGCGACCCCTGCGTCTCGACGCCTTCATCGGGCGCAGTGACCCCCACCCCCTCCTCCTCCACCTCTTCCCCCAGCCCCTCCCCTACCCGCTCTGGCACCGAAGCCACGCGAACCCAGGTCTGTGTGGGGTGGTGAGTGTGGTGTGTGTGAGTGAGTGTGAATGTGGTGAGTGAGTGAGTGCGGTGGGTGTAGTGTGGTGAGTGTGGTATGAGTCAATGTGGTGAGTGCGGTGGGTGTCGTGTGGTGAGTGTGGTGAGTGTGTGTGAGTGAATGTGGTGAGTGAGTCAGTGCGGTGGGGGTAGTGTGAGTGTGGTGTGAGTGAATGTGGTGAGTGAGTGAGTGCGGTGGGTGTAGTGTGGTGAGTGCGGTGAGTGTAGTGAGTGTGTGGTGCGTGGGTGAATGTGGTGAGTGCAGTGAGTGTAGTGTGTGTGGTGTGGGAGAGCGTGGTGCGTGGGTGAAGGTGGTGAGTCAGGGCGGTGAGTGTAGTGTGTGTGTGGTGCGTGGGTGAATGTGGTGAGTGAGTGTAGTGTGTGAGAGCGTGGTGCGTGGATGAATGTGGTGAGTGAGTGTGGTTTTCACGTGAATACCAATTGTCCACGTGTCCCGCGCTCGCGTTGCTCGCATTGATTGGATTGCTCTCTGTTGGGGGTAAAACTAATTACAGACGGGGGGGGGGGGTAATAAAGGACGGGTTATTGAGATGAAATATCGATGCGAGGTATATATCGTCATCGCGAGACATGGCATATCTACCGCTGGATGAAGGCTTCCCCGTGGACGTCACAATCTCTCACGGGTCCTACGATGCCCCAATCTATCTCACGAATTGCAAAGAGTTCGCCTGTTTACGATCCAGCCTCGATATAACCAGGACGGATTGTGTGAGGAGCTCACAAATCATTGAGAAATCTGGACACGGTCCCCCATCATCGGTGAAGCTCCGCCGACAGGCGAGGCTGCGTTTCCTGGGTCGCGTCGCCCGCAAGCCCAGCCACAGCGTCCCGAAGCGGCTTCTGTTTGGCCGGGCAGAGGGGGCTAAAGGGGCACGGCACAGGCTGGAGAAGACGGAGCTCATGCGGTCGAGAGGGATGTGGAGCCGAGTGGATCTGCTGATGACCGGACAACCAGCGGTGCCAAGATCGACTTCTGCGGAAGAGGAGGCTCGTGAAGGACGCTGCCGGGCAGTTGGAGGCAGTCGCCCTCCCACAACAACGACGGAGGGCGGAGGAGCGAAGCTCACCACGCGAGGCTGCGTCAAGCGGAGAACCCACGTCGAACAGGAAGGGTTCTTACCGATAAACATCTGCAGGCCGTTGACCAGCATTGATTTGGTAATTGCAAAGCCTGACCGACTCTGCGAATGAGACGCCGATTTCAAAAGCCGGTCCAGAGTTTTGCTTGCGTTTTGAACCCCATGCCGCTGGCATGCACATCTGATGGGATGTGTAACGAATATTTAGTTCACGTGGAGGGACGGATATGGGAAGGAGGCGGATTTGTCTGCCGATTTGGTTTTGTTCGTCGGATGCACGCGTGTCCACGCAGACAGGGAGACACGCTGTCGTGAGGCAGAGAGAGAGATAGGGAAAGACAGAGACGCGGCCACAAAGACAAATATCTCCCGTTCTATAGACTTGCAAGACTGTTGAGAAAGTGCTGTTAGCGAGCACCTATGAAGACGAGAACGGCACGACGAGTATGGCTTGGTAGCCAGGCGCCACGCCCGGCCGCCTTTGTCTCCCCAGTGGCGATGTTTACACACCGCACCAGGCACTAATTTTTAACGCTGAGTCGACCTAGGGGAGGGCCGGAGGGCCGGTTCAGATCATCGTCACCGGTGTTGACCGTGAGCGGGAACCGAACATCGGTTCGCCGGGTTCGTAGCGCAGCGCGCCAACCCGCGGCACTGCCGCTCACGGAGGGTCAGACACGGGGCGGAGAGGATCACGTCCACAAGTTAGCACGGCACACAGCGGGGGGCAGGCGCCGGAGTGCCCCCACCCGCGTCCCCCTGATCCCCCTCCTCCTCCACCTCCTCCCTCCTCCCTCCTCCCTCCTCCTCCTCCCCTCCTCCTCCTCCTCCCCCCAACCCGTGCCCCCCACGAGGGTCGCGATGTTTATTTGACAGAGGCCGCCCCGGGCCGCATGCCCAGTTGCGACCCCTATTAACCGGGGTCAATTAGCCGGAACCCCGGAGGGGAGGGGGCGTGTGGGGGGTGGCAGGTGGGGCTGATGCCCGCCCCCACTCTCCGCGCTCCCCTCTCCCCTACAGCTCCGACTCATCTCCCTCATCTCCCCCCCCTCCCCCCTCTCCTCTCCCCCCATCTCTCCTCCATGTCGACCGCGGTGAAGGGGAGGTCGGTGGGAGGGGGGGGGGGCGACGGGAGGAGGGTGAATGCAGGGGTAGAGGTGGACGATGTAGGGGAGGGGTGGAGGGTGTAGGTGATGTAGGGGAGGGGTGGAGGGTGTAGGGGATGTGTGGAGGGTGTAGGGGAGGGGGGTGGAGGGTGTAGGGACGGGAGGGTGGAGGGGCTGTAGGGGAGGGGTGGAGTTTGTAGGGGAGGGGGGGTGGAGAGAATAGGGGAGGGGGTGGAGGGTGTAGGGGATGTAGGGGAGGGTGGAGGTGTAGGGGAGGGGGGGTGTAGAGAGTAGGGGAGGGGGGTGGAGGGTGTAGGGGAGGGGTGGGGGGGGGTGGGTGGGGGGAGCTCACTGGAGCGCGCAGTGATGTGGGTGTTAAAGGTAGCGCCAGGTGCTAATGCGTGGTCACAAGCGATCACCGCTCTCCACTCACACACAGACAGCAGCAGCCTGTGGGGGCAAGTGCTCTTGGGGTGCACCTTTTAAGACCGAGACAAATGCATGTTGAACTTCTTTCGCACCGTACGTAGCCCAACCGCGCTAATCGGAGGTGCGGGAACGGTACACGAGCGGGTCGTTTGGCCAGAGCAGCACGCCCGGCCGCCTTTGTCTCCCCAGTGGTGGTGACAAAGACAAAGATACCCCGTATAGCCTGAACACCTGTTGGGGCAAGCGCTGTTAGCGAGCACCTATAAAGGCCGGCACGACACACGAGGGGGTGGGGTGGCCAACATCACGCCCGGCCGCCTTTGTCTCCCCAGTGGTGGTGACAAAGACAAAATACCCCGTATAGCCTGAACA
>NC_083781.1:7309324-7365273 GCF_015708825.2 Lethenteron reissneri
TGTAGAGAGTGTGGGAGTGTTGTGAGGGTGTGTAGAGAGTGTGTGTAGATGTATTGTGTGTGTGTAGATGTATTGTGTGTGTGTAGATGTGTGTGTGTGTAGATGTATTGTGTGTGTGTGTAGATGTATTGTGTGTGTGTAGATGTATTGAGAGTGTGTGTAGAGAGAGTGTGTGGGTGTAGAGAGTGTGTGTGTGTGTAGATGTGTGTGTGTGTAGATGTGTGTGTGTAGATGTGTGTGTGTGTAGAGAGAGTGTGTGTAGATGTATTGTGTGTGTGTAGAGAGTGTGGGAGTGGTGTGTGTGTGTGTAGATGTGTGTGTGTGTAGATGTGTGTGTGTAGATGTGTGTGTGTGTAGAGAGAGTGTGTGTAGATGTATTGTGTGTGTGTAGATGTATTGAGAGTGTGTGTAGAGAGAGTGTGTGGGTGTTGCGTGCTGTGTAGATGTATTGTGTGTGTAGAGAGAGTATCCCATCTGATGACGGAGACTTGTGTTGCCTCCGAAACGTCGTGATTTTTGTTTTATTTTATTTATTTTGTATTAATTTTGATGTTTTACCTACGTGACTTTACCGAAAAAACCTAAGAATAAGAGTGTATATGTATTGTGTGTTGTGAGTGTGTATATGTATTGTGTGTGTAAAGAGAGTGTGTGTGTGTAGAGAGAGTGTGTGTGTGTAGATGTGTTGTGTGTGTGTGTAGATGTGTGTGTGTGTAGATGTATTGTGTGTGTGTGGAGTGTGTGTATATGTACCGTGTGTGTGTGTGTGTAGAGAGAGTGTGTGTAGAGAGTGTGTAGGTGTTGTGTGTGTGTAGTGTGTATATGTATTGTGTGTGTGTGTAGACGTATTGTGTGTGTGGGTGTTGTGTGCTGTGCTCTCGTGCCCCGGTTGGCCGCATAGGAGAGTGCGGCACGGCGCTTGAGACAATTAGCGCCATTAGCGCCATTAACGGGAGCGTGTCGCTCGGGGCGTGAAGTTGCTCTCCCCTCCTCCTCCTCCTCGCTCTCTCTTTTTTTCCCCGACTCGCAAATAAATAAATTGCGCGCGATCCCATATTCCATTTCGGACCGAGGCCCCAGCAGTAGGGATTTACGGGGGTCCCGGACCCACCCCCCTCACCGCCCCCCATGATTATGAAGTCTGCCCCAGTATCACACGTGAGCTGCAGCGATGACGAGGGAGCACCACCCCAATCACCGCCCCAATCACCGCCCACACCTGCGTTGTTATTATTATTATAATTATTATAATTACCTCCGGAGCTTTCACCGCCACATTATCTTCGTCGTGATGTTTTTTGTTTGTCTTCCAGTTGCTAAGTTTCAGGCTCAAGGCTCAAAGCGCCAAGCGACCAGTAACAGGCAGCGCCGTCAAAGTTGTAACGGTTAAGAGTGTCGGACGCGTGTTGAAGTGAGCGCGGCTCTTGTGTTTATGGCTTCGGGGGAGAGACGCTGATGGTGGAGAGGGAATCTCAGAGTGGAGCGGTGAGGTGACCTGCGGTGTGGTGAGTGGGTGGGTGAGTGAGTGGATTGGTGGATGAGTGAGTGGATTGGTGGATGAGTAGGTGTGTCTGAGAGTGGATGGGTGAGTGGATGTGTACGTGGATGCGTGGGCGAGTGAGTGGGTGGGTTTAGTGAATGGATTGGTGGATGAGTGAGTGGATTGGTGGATGAGTAGGTGTGTCTGAGAGTGGATGGGTGAGTGAGTGGATGTGTACGTGGATGCGTGGGCGAGTGAGTGGGTGGGTGAGTGAGTGGATTGGTGGATGAGTGAGTGGATTGGTGGATGAGTAGGTGTGTCTGAGAGTGGGTGGGTGAGTGAGTGGGTGTGTGCGTGGATGCGTGGGTGAGTGAGTGGGTGGGTGAGTGAGTGGATTGGTGGATGAGTAGGTGTGTCTGAGAGTGGGTGGGTGAGTGAGTGGATGTGTGAGTGGATGCGTGGATGAATGAGTGAGTGGGTGGGTGAGTGAGTGGATTTGTGGATGAGTAGGTGTGTCTGAGAGTGAGTGAGTGGATGCGTGAGTGGATGCCTGGGTGGGTGAGTGGATGGGTGAGTGAGTGAAAAAGTGAGTGGATAAGTGACTGGGTGAGCGAGTAGGTGAGTGAGTAGATGCGTTAGTGAGTGAACGGATATGTGGGTGGTGTGAGTGTGCTGTTGTGACCTACTGTGTGGTGAGTGAACAGTGTCGAAATTGTGATGGGTTTCTAGTGTGTACACACACACATGTACACGCACAAACACAGCTACACATGCGCACGGGCAACGCATCCACAGATGGGGGGGCTGGGCAGGGTGGGGGTGCAGGGCGCGGGGTGAGAGAGGCTGCCTTCGATCTATCCCGAGTTTAACCAGAGCCAGAATTCTATGTGTGTTGTACTTCTTTCACAACGTGCGTAGCCAACCGTGCTAATCGGAGGTGCTCACAGATCCTTGAGAGATTTGGACACAGTCCCATCAGTAAGCAGCTTCTGTTCGGTCGGATCGAGGGGGCTAAACGGGCGCAGCACGGGCTGGATAAGAGATGGACTGATGCGGTACAGGAGGTTGTGGGGCTGAGTAGATTTGCCAAAGACTGGTACCAGCGCTGTGAAGATCGGCTTCTATGGAGGAGGTTCGTGAAGAGAACTACTGGGCAGTTGGAGGCAGTCGCCCTCCAGCAGCAGCGGAGGGCTCAAGAGCAACGCTCACAACAACGAGCAGATCGCCGGACGGATAAATGCCAGCAAGTTGGCACAGTAGGTAGCACAGGTGGAGCAGCTGTCAGTCATCCGTGTCGATCAACCAATGGCATCTGGGTCTGTCCCGTGACTTGCGATCAGTGAGCCTTCCACACTTTGCTTGGCTTTAACGTGCACGTAGCCTGGCACAAGCGCCCTGGTAACGTTATCACCACTTACTGGCGGATAATGGCTGTTGCCGTGTGTGCAGTCGTGTGTGTGTATGGGTCCCGAAGGTAGTGTTGTGCGTGCAGGCAGGGGGTTATGTATGGGTGCAGGAGGGGTTGGTTAGTGGGTGCAGGCAATGGGTGTGTGGGTGCAGGAGGAGGTGTATGGGTACAGGAGAGAGTGTGTGTGGGTGCAGGCAGGGTGTGTGTGTGTGTGTAAGCAGGGGTGTGTGTGGGTGCAGGCAGGGTGTATGTGTGTGCAGGAGGAGGTGTGTGTGGGTGTACAGTAAGGAAGATGTATGGGTACAGGAGATGGTGTATGTGAGTGCAGGAAGGGAGATGTATGGGTGCAGGAGGGGCTGTTTGTGGGTACAGACAGGGGGTGTGTGTGGGTGCAGGAGGAGGTGTGTGTGGGTGCAGGAGGAGGTGTGTGTGGGTGCAAGAGGCGGTGTGTGTGGATGCAGGAGGGGGCACGTGAGTGGTAGCGCAGCGCACACGCGATCAGGAGCCTTGAGACGCAGTGATCCTGCCCTGGATCAATACCGCTCCCGCTGAAACCCGAGCAGACGCGCGGCTTCCCAGCATTGGTGGCGCCTCCGAGTTGGAAGTGGCCGCGTGATTGTTGCCCGACTCAAGTCGGTTGTTGAGAGGGGGCAGTTGGGGGATGAGAGGAGGGAGGAGGGATGACGAGTCGCTGGTGATTGCAGGAGGAGTTTCAGCACCGTGGACAGCGACGTCACGGCACCACCATGCCCCGCACTGCTCCACAATACACCACACTACACTACACCACACTACATCACACTACATCACACTGCACCACGATACAGACCACACTACATCACACTGCACCACGATACAGACCACACTGCACCACAATACACCACAATACACCACAATACACTACACTGCACCACACTGCACCACAATACACCACACTACACCACACTGCACCACACTACACCACAATGCACCACACTACACCACACTACACCACACAGCACCACACTGCACCAAACTGCACCACACTGCACCACACTGCACCACACTACACCACAATACACCACACTACACCACACTACACCACACTGCACCACACTACACCACACTGCACCACACTGCACCAAACTGCACCACACTGCACCACACTGCACCACACTACACCACAATAAACCACACTACACCACACTACACCACACTGCACCACACTGCACCACACTACACCACAATGCACCACACTACACCACACTACACCACACTGCACCACACTACACCACACTGCACCACACTGCACCAAACTGCACCACACTGCACCACACTGCACCACACTGCACCACACTACACCACACTACACCACACTACACCACAATACACCACACTACACCACACTACACCACACTGCACCACACTACACCACACTGCACCACACTGCACCAAACTGCACCACACTGCACCACACTGCACCACACTACACCACAATACACCACACTACACCACACTACACCACACTACACCACACTGCACCACAATACACCACACTACACCACAATGCACCACACTACATTACACCACACTGCACCACACTGCACCAAACTGCACCACACTGCACCACACTGCACCACACTACACCACACTGCACCACACTGCACCACACTGCACCACACTGCACCACACTACACCACACTACACCACACTGCACCACACTGCACCACACTGCACCACAATGCGCACCACGCGCACCGTCGCTCACACGAGGCCCAGATTTGCTGACGTGGACTGCAGACAACTCAGGCGGCGCTGGGGGGGGGGGACGGGCGGGGGAGGAGGAGGAGGAGGGGGCCGAGAGAGCGGGAGAGATGGAGAGTGATGGAGCTGCGGGGAGGGGAGGGGTGATTCTTGGAGCTAAAGCTGGGGGCTGAGGGGAGAGTGAGGGGATGAGAGGGTAAGAGTGGAGGGATGAGAGGGGGGTGAGAATGGCGTGGAGGGGGGGGGGCAGTGGGGATGGGAGAGGAGGAGGAAGAGGGGGAGGGGGGGGTGATTCTTGGAGCTAAAGCTGGGGGCTGAGGGGAGAGTGAGGGGATGAGAGGGTAAGAGTGGAGGGATGAGAGGGGGATGAGAATGGGGGGAGGGGGGGGCAGTGGGGATGGGAGAGGAGGAGGAAGAGGGGGAGGGGGGGGGGTGATTCTTGGAGATAAAGCTGGGGGCTGAGGGGAGAGTGAGGGGATGAGAGGGTAAGAGTGGAGGGATGAGAGGGGGATGAGAATGGCGTGGAGGGGGGGGGGCAGTGGGGATGGGAGAGGAGGAGGAAGAGGGGGAGGGGGGGGTGATTCTTGGAGCTAAAGCTGGGGGCTGAGGGGAGAGTGAGGGGATGAGAGGGTAAGAGTGGAGGGATGAGAGGGGGATGAGAATGGGGGGGGAGGGGGGGGGGCAGTGGGGATGGGAGAGGAGGAGGAAGAGGGGGAGGGGGGGGTGATTCTTGGAGATAAAGCTGGGGGCTGAGGGGAGAGTGAGGGGATGAGAGGGTAAGAGTGGAGGGATGAGAGGGGGATGAGAATGGGGGGAGGGGGGGCAGTGGGGATGGGAGAGGAGGAGGAAGAGGGGGAGGGGGGGGTGATTCTTGGAGATAAAGCTGGGGGCTGAGGGGAGAGTGAGGGGATGAGAGGGTAAGAGTGGAGGGATGAGAGGGGGATGAGAATGGGGGGGAGGGGGGGGGGGCAGTGGGGATGGGAGAGGAGGAGGAGGGGGGGGGGTACCCGAAGCCCTGCTCACCGCCAGCACCAAATGGAGCCATCAATCACGGGGGGGGCGGGGGGGGAGACGCGGCGGGGCGAGGCGACCCTCACTGTCGCAGGGGAGTCGCGCCGTCTCGCGCGAGACGCCTTTGCGCTTGGTCCTCCTCCTGCTCGATGCGCTTGCTCCTCATGCTCGATGCGCTTGGTCCTGCTGCTCGATCCGTGGCCCGCGGCTCAGGCACAACAGACGGGGCTGGGGGACGGGGGGGGGGGTGTGTGGAGGTTGCGGAGTTTGGGGAAAGTGCCCCCCCCCGTCCCCCCGTGAGAGCTGGGCAACGTCTGTCTCCGAGCAATAGCGGTTGTGGTGACATTCACCCCGGGCGGCCTCGCGACACGTGGGAACTTGCACTGGGCTTCTCGGCCGCTTTCATCATCGAGAGTTTGGCGACGTTTCTGAGGTCTGAGATTCCGCGTGGGATCGATGCTGGGGGAACGACGCGGATTGGGGGGGTGTCGTGGAGTCGGCGAGCCGCCCTGCGCCCCAGCGCCGCGGTGTCCCCAGACACTTCGGGTGGCTTCGTCGCGCTGCGTGGGGTGAGAACCCTCCAGGCAATCGCGAAGATTGATTCTCGAGGAGAAGCAGCCGTCCTCGGGTGAAGAACAGGTCTGTCTTTCCGACAGACCTGTTCTTCACCTGAGAACGTCGTGAGAATGATTTTATTATTATTTTTTTCTTTTTTTTTCCCTTCTACGTGACTTTACCGAAAGAACCACGAAGATGAATCCCTGCAGTCACGAAAGCTTTAAATCGACAAGGAGGAGTGAAACTCGGCGAGGAAGGAAGCGAACGGTCGGTTTCAAAATAAGTTCGCCACGCAGCAGCACATCGAGCGAACGGCACGTGACTCGTGACGTCGCTCGGCTCGCGCGCCAGCCGCACGCCTGCAATATCTCACCCGTGCCGGATCCGCGCTGGGGATGCACGGAATGCTGGACCCGTGCTGGACCCGTGCTGGCTCCGTGCTGGAACCGTGCTGGAACCGTGCTGGCTCCGTGCTGGACCCGTGCTGGCTCCGTACTGGAACCGTGCTGGAACCGTGCTGGCTCCGTGCTGGCTCCGTGCTGGCTCCGTGCTGAAACCGTGCTGGGTCAATGCTCAGCCCTGATACGTCCGATGTCTGCGGTGTGTTCCGAGCGCCTTCTTTGCGCAGGGAGTCTGGGACGTGCTGGGACTTGCAGGGGAGAGCCTCTAGTGTGAGGCGTGCAGGGAGTGTGCAGGGAGTGTGCAGGGAGTCTCTCCCCTGCCATTCACCCCTCGCACTCTCTGCCCCGTGGACACGGCAAGCGATAGCGGCCCCTGCCTCCATCCCTCCCTCCCTCCCTCTCTCCCCGCAGCCCCGCGGCAGCCATTGCCTGCTCCCCGTCTCCTTAATTATTTACAATGTCGGGGTGGGAGGAGGGGGGCAGTTTGTTGCCCGTCCCCCCGCACCTCCGATTAGCACGGTTGTCTACGTACGGTACGAAAGAGGTTCAGCATACAGTACGTAGAGGAGAGAGAAGGGGGGGGGCGAGTGCCAAGTGGCGGGGGGGGGGCGAGACGCCAGTCGACGGCCGAGAGCGAGAGAGGAGGGTGGGGAGAGGTGAGCGAGAAAAGAGATGGGAGCTAGAGGGGAGAGTCAGGGCAGAGGGACGGGAGAAAGAGGGGGGGGGGAGAGGGGCTGGGAAGGGAGACGAGAGAGATGCGGGAGAGGGGGAAGATGCGAGATTGGGAGATGTACGGGCGAGAGAGGGGGAGGTTGTGTGTAAGGGCGCGTGTTTGGATGTCTTAGGGCACGTGTCTCTGGAGAGCGGTGGTGTAGCGGTCAGCGCGCTGCGCTACGAACCTGGCGACCCGCTCACGGCCAACACCGGTGACGATTATCTGAACCGGTCCTGGGCCTCCCCTAGGTCGACTCAGCCTCAAATGAGTACTTGGTGCGGTGTGTAAACATCGCCACTGGGGAGACAAAGGCGGCCGGGCGTGGTGTTGGCCACCCACCCCCTCGTGTGTCGTGCCGGCCTTTATATGTGCTCGCTAACAGCGCTTGCCCCAACAGTGTGTTCAGGCTATACGGGGTATTTTTGTCTTTGTCACCACCACTGGGGAGACAAAGGCGGCCGGGCGTGATGTTGGCCACCCCACCCCCTCGTGTGTCGTGCCGGCCTTTATAGGTGCTCGCTAACAGCGCTTGCCCCAACAGTGTGTTCAGGCTATACGGGGTATCTTTGTCTTTGTCACCACCACTGGGGAGACAAAGGCGGCCGGGCGTGCTGCTCTGGCCAAACGACCCGCTCGTGTACCGTTCCCGCACCTCCGATTAGCGCGGTTGGGCTACGTATGGTGCGAAAGAAGTTCAACATGCATTTGTCTCGGTCTTAAAAGGTGCACCCCAAGAGCACTTGCCCCCACAGGCTGCTGCTGTCTGTGTGTGAGTGGAGAGCGGTGATCGCTTGTGACCACGCATTAGCACCTGGCGCTACCTTTAACACCCACATCACTGCGCGCTCCAGTGAGCTCCCCCCCATCCACCCCTCCCCTGCATCCCCTACACCCTCCACCCCCCTCCCCTACTCTCTACACCCCCCCTCCCCTACACCCTCCACCCCTCCCCTACATCCCCTACACCCTCCACCCCCTCCCCTATTCTCTCCACCCCCCCTCCCCTACAAACTCCACCCCTCCCCTACAGCCCCTCCACCCTCCCGTCCCTACACCCTCCACCCCCCTCCCCTACACCCTCCACACATCCCCTACACCCTCCACCCCTCCCCTACATCACCTACACCCTCCACCCCCTCCCCTACATCGTCCACCTCTACCCCTGCATTCACCCTCCTCCCGTCGCCCCCCCCCCCTCCCACCGACCTCCCCTTCACCGCGGTCGACATGGAGGAGAGATGGGGGGAGAGGAGAGGGGGGAGGGGAGGGGAGATGAGGGAGATGAGTCGGAGCTGTAGGGGAGAGGGGAGCGCGGAGAGTGGGGGCGGGCATCAGCCCCCACCTGCCACCCCCCACACGCCCCCCCTCCCCTCCGGGGTTCCGGCTAATTGACCCCGGTTAATAGGGGTCGCAACTGGGCATGCGGCCCGGGGCGGCCTCTGTCAAATAAACATCGCGACCCTCGTGGGGGGCACGGGTTGGGGGGAGGAGGAGGGAGGAGGAGGGAGGAGGAGGAGGGAGGAGGGAGGAGGGAGGAGGTGGAGGGAGGAGGGGGATCAGGGGGACGCGGGTGGGGGCACTCCGGCGCCTGCCCCCCGCTGTGTGCCGTGCTAACTTGTGGACGTGATCCTCTCCGCCCCGTGTCTGACCCTCCGTGAGCGGCAGTGCCGCGGGTTGGCGCGCTGCGCTACGAACCCGGCGAACCGATGTTCGGTTCCCGCTCACGGTCAACACCGGTGACGATGATCTGAACCGGCCCTCCGGCCCTCCCCTAGGTCGACTCAGCGTTAAAAATTAGTGCCTGGTGCGGTGTGTAAACATCGCCACTGGGGAGACAAAGGCGGCCGGGCGTGGCGCCTGGCTACCAAGCCATACTCGTCGTGCCGTTCTCGTCTTCATAGGTGCTCGCTAACAGCACTTTCTCAACAGTCTTGCAAGTCTATAGAACGGGAGATATTTGTCTTTGTGGCCGCGTCTCTGTCTTTCCCTATCTCTCTCTCTGCCTCACGACAGCGTGTCTCCCTGTCTGCGTGGACACGCGTGCATCCGACGAACAAAACCAAATCGGCAGACAAATCCGCCTCCTTCCCATATCCGTCCCTCCACGTGAACTAAATATTCGTTACACATCCCATCAGATGTGCATGCCAGCGGCATGGGGTTCAAAACGCAAGCAAAACTCTGGACCGGCTTTTGAAATCGGCGTCTCATTCGCAGAGTCGGTCAGGCTTTGCAATTACCAAATCAATGCTGGTCAACGGCCTGCAGATGTTTATCGGTAAGAACCCTTCCTGTTCGACGTGGGTTCTCCGCTTGACGCAGCCTCGCGTGGTGAGCTTCGCTCCTCCGCCCTCCGTCGTTGTTGTGGGAGGGCGACTGCCTCCAACTGCCCGGCAGCGTCCTTCACGAGCCTCCTCTTCCGCAGAAGTCGATCTTGGCACCGCTGGTTGTCCGGTCATCAGCAGATCCACTCGGCTCCACATCCCTCTCGACCGCATGAGCTCCGTCTCTTCTCCAGCCTGTGCCGTGCCCCTTTAGCCCCCTCTGCCCGGCCAAACAGAAGCCGCTTCGGGACGCTGTGGCTGGGCTTGCGGGCGACGCGACCCAGGAAACGCAGCCTCGCCTGTCGGCGGAGCTTCACCGATGATGGGGGACCGTGTCCAGATTTCTCAATGATTTGTGAGCTCCTCACACAATCCGTCCTGGTTATATCGAGGCTGGATCGTAAACAGGCGAACTCTTTGCAATTCGTGAGATAGATTGGGGCATCGTAGGACCCGTGAGAGATTGTGACGTCCACGGGGAAGCCTTCATCCAGCGGTAGATATGCCATGTCTCGCGATGACGATATATACCTCGCATCGATATTTCATCTCAATAACCCGTCCTTTATTACCCCCCCCCCCCGTCTGTAATTAGTTTTACCCCCAACAGAGAGCAATCCAATCAATGCGAGCAACGCGAGCGCGGGACACGTGGACAATTGGTATTCACGTGAAAACCACACTCACTCACCACATTCATCCACGCACCACGCTCTCACACACACTACACTCACTCACCACATTCACCCACGCACCACACACACACTACACTCACCGCCCTGACTCACCACCTTCACCCACGCACCACGCTCTCCCACACCACACACACACTACACTCACTGCACTCACCACATTCACCCACGCACCACACACTCACTACACTCACCGCACTCACCACACTACACCCACCGCACTCACTCACTCACCACATTCACTCACACCACACTCACCACACTACCCCCACCGCACTGACTCACTCACCACATTCACTCACACCACACTCACCACACTCACCACACGACACCCACCGCACTCACCACATTGACTCATACCACACTCACCACACTACACCCACCGCACTCACTCACTCACCACATTCACACTCACTCACACACACCACACTCACCACCCCACACAGACCTGGGTTCGCGTGGCTTCGGTGCCAGAGCGGGTAGGGGAGGGGCTGGGGGAAGAGGTGGAGGAGGAGGGGGTGGGGGTCACTGCGCCCGATGAAGGCGTCGAGACGCAGGGGTCGCGGGCAGCGTGGGGGGGGCGAGGGGGTCTCGAGACGCGGGGCGGAGGGAGGGAGCGGAGGGAGGGGGGTGATTTGGGGAGGGGGCTGATGGGGGAGGGGCTGATGGGGGAGGGAGCTGATGGGGGGGGAGGGGCTGATGGGGGAGGGGCTGTGGGGGAGGGAGCTGATGGGGGAGGGGCTGTAGGGGAGGGGCTGATGGGGGAGGGAGCTGATGGGGGAGGCACTGATGGGGGAGGGGCTGTGGGAGAGGGGGATGATGGGGGAGGGGCTGTGGGGGAGGGAGCTGATGGGGGAGGGGCTGTAGGGGAGGGGCTGTGGGGGAGGGGGATGATGGGGGAGGGGCATGATGGGGGAGGGGCTGTGGGGGAGGGGCTGTGGGGGAGGGAGCTGATGGGGGAGGGGGCTGATGGGGGAGGGAGCTGATGGGGGAGGGGCTGTGGGGGAGGGGCTGTAGGGGAGGGGCTGAAGGGGGAGGGGGTCGCCTTGGCCCGGGGGCGGGGCCATCTGTTGTCGAGGGAAGGGGCGGGGGCGGTGATGTAGGGGTCACGTGGTGTTGTGGTTCAGTGATGGTGGTGATGTCATGGTAATATTTTCAGAATCAATAACCTTTATTTATACTGGAGAAATCCGGTGAGCTATGAAGCTCTTCTTCACAAATGTTAAGTTTAGGGATGTACTAGTGATGGTGATGTGGTGTGGATGATGTGGTGGTGGTCATCGTGATGGCGATGTGGTGATGGTGATGGAGTCGCCATAGTGATGTGGTGATGGTGAGGTGGTGATGATAGTGATATTATAGTAACAGTAATCGTGATATGGTGATGTGGTGATAGGAAAGTCATAGTGCTGGTGATGTGGTGATGTGATAGTAAGAGCCATGGTAATGTGGTGATGTGGTGATAGTGATGTTAATGTGCTGATGTGATAGTAAGAGCCATGGTGATGTGGTGATAGGAAAGTCACAGTGCTGGTGATGTGGTGATATTGATGGCGATGTTGATGTGGTGATGTGGTAATAGTGATGTGGTGATAGTAACAGTGATGGCGATGTTGATGTGGTGATGTGGTGATAGTGATGGTGATGTGGTGATGTGATGATGTGGTGATGGTGATGTGGTGATGTTGATGGTGATGTGGTGATAGTGATGGCGATGTGATGATGTGGTGACAGTGATGGTGATGTGGTGATGTTGATGTGGTGATGTGGTAATAGTGATGGTGATGTGGTGATAGTGATGGCGATGTGATGATGTGGTGACAGTGATGGTGATGTGGTGATGTTGATGGTGATGTGGTGATGTGGTAATAGTGCTGGTGATGTGGTGATAGTGATGGCGATGTAATGATGTGGTGATGTGATGATAGTGATGTGGTGATAGTAACAGTGATGGCGGTGGTGATGTGGCGATAGTGATGGCGAGTTGATGATGTGGTGATGTTGATGGTGATGTGGTGATAGTGATGGTGATGTGGTGATGTTGATGTGGTGATGGTGATGTGGTGATGTTGATGTGGTGATGTTGATGGTGATGTGGTGATGTGATGATGTGGTGATGTTGATGTGGTGATGTTGATGGTGATGTGGTGATGTGATTATGTGGTGATGGTGATGTGGTGATGGTGATGTTGATGGTGATGTGGTGATGTGATGATGTGGTGATGGTGATGTGGTGATGTGATGTTGATGGTGATGTGGTGATGGTGATGTGGTGATGTGATGATGTGGTGATGTGGTGATGTTGATGGTGATGTGGTGACAGTGATGGCGATGTGATGATGTGGTGATGGGACGGTGTCAGTGGCGATGAGGTTGGGTGGGGGGTGCAATTTGAGACGATTCCTCGCCGTGGGAGGGAACAGCTGGGGCGGGGGTCGAGGGGGAGGGGCGGGGCTCGCGGGGGAGGGGCGGGGCTCGTGGGGGAGGGGCGGGGCTCACGGGGGAGGGGCGGGGCTCACGGGGGAGGGGCGGGGCTCGCGGGGGAGGGGAGGGGCGGGGCTCGCAGGGGAGGGGCGGGGCTCGCGGGGGAGGGGCGGGGCTCACGGGGGAGGGGCGGGGCTCGCGGGGGAGGGGCGGGGCTCGCGGGGGAGGGGTCGAGGACTCCCTGTCAGCTTCCACTGACAAAGGGGAGCAGGTGTCACGGGGAGGGTGGACCCCCCCCGCTCCCCCCCCCGCTCCCCCGTTGCCGCACGCGGGAGACACTTGATCCCCTCGCTCTACCCCTCCCCCCCCCGCGGGAGGAGGCATGGGGGTGGTGGTGGGGGGGGTGGGGGGTGGTGGGGGGGGGCACCTAAATATATCGGCACGAGCCGTGCCGCCCTCCTCAGTCGCGCTCGCGGCGTCAGCGAGGACTGACCGCGCTCCTTTACCCCGCCGTTACCTCTCAGTTACCCCTCCGGTAACCTCCGCCGTTATCCCGCGTTACCCCCGCCGTTACCCCCGTCGTTACCCCTCCGTTACCCCTCCGTTACCCCGCCGTTGCCCCGCCGTTACCCCGCGTTACCCCCGCCGTTACCCCCCGTCGTTACCCCTCCGTTACTCCGCCGTTACCCCTCCGGTAACCCCCGCCGTTATCCCGCGTTACGCGAGTCTCGCTTAGCTGGATGCGAGGTGGGTGGGTGGGTGGGGGGCGACGTGGGGGTAGGGGGGGGTGAAGCGGCTCTCCTTGAGCCACCTCCGTGGGGGGCCTCACGTGGATTAAATTAATTACCGCCCCCCCCCACGACACCCCCCTCCCTCCCCCCCCCCACCCCCCCTCCCCTCAGTGGTCGTCGCCCCCCCCCTCTCCCCAACCCCGTCTCCCCTACCCCCCCCCGCGATGATGCTGTCTGCACGGGGGGTCTTGGGCCCCCCACTCGGCCTCTCCGCGCTGCCAATCAAGCTGCTCGCGCTCCCCCAGGTGAGCCCCTCCCCTCCCCCAGGTGAGCCCCTCCCCTCCCTCACCTGCCCACGTGGGAGGGAAGGGAGATCGGGGTCCGTGGGGTGCGCAAATTAGCGGCCTCCTCGGGGTTCGTTCGTCGGTGTGTGTGCCCGTGTGTGTGTCCGTGTGTGTGTCCGTGTGTGTGTGTACGTCTGTGTGTGTCCGTGTGTGTGTGCCCGTGTGTGTGTGTCCGTCTGTGTGTGTCCGTGTGTGTGTCCGTGTGTGTGTGTACGTCTGTGTGTGTCCGTGTGTGTGTGCCCGTGTGTGTGTGTCTGTCTGTGTGTGTACGTCTGTGTGTGTCCGTGTGTGTGTGCCCGTGTGTGTGTGTCCGTGTGTGTGTACGTCTGTGTGTGTCCGTGTGTGTGTGTCCGTGTGTGTGTCCGCGTGTGTGGGGAGCGGTAATGTAGCGGTTAGTACGCTGCGCTACGAACCCGGCGACCCGGGTTCGATTCCCGCTCACGGCCAACACCAGTGGCGATTATCTTAACCGGTCCTGGGCTTCCCCTAGGTCGACTCAGCCTCAAATGAGTACCTGGTACGATGTGTAGACATCACCACTAGGGAGACAAAGGCGGTCGGCCGTGGTGCTGGCCACCCACCCCCTCGTGTACCGTTCCGGCCTTCATAGGTGCTCGCTAACAGCACTTGCCCCTACAGTATGTTAAGGCTATACGGGGGATGTTTGTCTTTGTGTCCGTGTCCTAATATATTTGTGCCTATATTTCTATATACATTTGTCTTTGTGGGTCTTAATGTCTGTGTGTGTGTCTGTCTGTGTGTGTTTATGTGCACATCCATGTATGTCTCCTTTGGGGGGAGCGGTGGTGCAGCGGTTAGCGCGCTGCGCTACGAACCTGGCGGTCCCGAGTTTGTTTCCCGCTGACGGCTAACACCAGTGACGATTATTGGAACTGGTGCCGGGCCTCCCCTAGGTCGACTCACCCCCAGCCTCAAATGAGTATCTGGTGCGGTGTGTAAACATCGCCACTAGGAAGACAAAGGCGGCCGGGCGTGGTGTTGGCCATCCACCCCCTCGTGTGCCGTGCCGGTCTTTTTGATGCTCGCTAACAGCACTTTCCCAACAGTCTGTTCAGGCTATACGGGGGATCTTTGTCTTTGTACGTCACCTTCGCTACATACGATGTCCCGAGTCTTCTCGGCCACAGTTATATGCCCCCCTTCTCTACGCTGGCGAAACGCGGACCACTCTGAAATAAGAACGTCTGCGTGGGTCATACGATCCATCCCGAGTTCAATCAGGCTGGAGTGTACGAGGAGCTCTCAGATCCTTGAGAGAGATCCGGCACGCCGTCTCATCGGTGAGCTCCTCCGCTAGGCGAGGCTTTGTTTGGCTGAGTCACGGAGCCGGCGTGCACAGCCACCGCATGCCCAAGCAGCCTTTGCTTGGCCGGACAGAAGGGGCTAAAAACAGGCGCGGCACGGGCTAGAGAACAGATGGAGTGATGCGGTACAGGAGGATGTGGACCCGAGTGGACGACTTGCCGACGACTTGAACTAGCGGTGTCAACCTCCGTAGAGGAGGCTCGTGAAGGACGCTGCTGCTACTGAGCAGTTGGAGGCAGTCGCCCTCCAGCAACAGCGGAGGGTGGAGGAGCGGCGCTCACAACAACGAGCGGAGCGCATGGGCGGGTAAAGCAGAGCGAGGTGGCACAGTGGGGAGCACTGTGCTACCTTGGCCTCAATGTGCACCTAGCTTGGCACAAGAGCTGTGGTGACGTCACCGTCACTTCGTGGTATATGCAAATGTGCCAATAACACGTTCCTTCCGAGTGGGCAGGTAGGAACTTGGTTGGACAGCGCATTCGTGCACGACAGACAGGCAAATAATCCCTGGTGGGCAATGTGGAACCTGTTGTTCCTACCTGTAAAAGGAAAACTATAACAGGCGACGGTTCGGGCAACTGCCCTTCTTCATGGCGCTAAACTGTAACATGTCATACTCGTATCATCCAAACTCCACGAGAAGGGGGTGAGGAGGGATGGATGATGGGGTGAAACCGGTTTGTTGTCCATCCGGTTACCGGTGATGAAACAAACCGATTTCTAACCGCGTTGGGGTTCTCATCATCGTCACTGTTCCGCGTCTTCACCCGGGACAGCCTCGCTGAGTCTCAAGACTCATTATTCAGGAGCGTCTTGGGAGGCGGCGGGGGGGGGGGGTGACAATTTCCCCGTCGAATTATTTGCCAAATCATTTGTAAATGCACTGCCGGAGAAAATAGTTGGCAAGTAACTCGTGTAATGTTTGACGCGTGCTAAATTGGCACCGTACAACGTCACGTGGGTGATGCACACGGCGCCTGGTTTCGTTGAAATTCCACCGCGCGGTTAACCAGGGCGACCTGCCGCGTTAGAGCCGCGGACCTCCACACAAGACGGGGCTCACTCACTCACTGCCCGCTGGGGCATGTCATACACGTGTGTGTTCACGTGTGTGTGTGTGTGCTCACGTATGTGTGTATGTTCACGTGTGTGTGCTCACGCGTGTCTTCACGTGTGTGTGTTCACGTGTGTGTGTTCACGTGTGTGTGTACACGTGTGTGTATGTTCACGTGTGTGTGCTCACGCGTGTCTTCACGTGTGTGTGTTCATGTGTGTGTGTACACGCGTGTGTTCACGTGTGTGTACACGCGTGTGTTCACGTGTGTGTGTTCACGTGTGTGTGTGTGTGTACACGCGTGTCTTCACGTGTGTAAGTTCACGTGTGTGTTCACGTGTGTGTGTTCACGTGTGTGTGTGTGTACACGCGTGTCTTTACGTGTGTGTACACGCGTGTCTTCACGTGTGTATGTTCACGTGTGTGTGTGTGTTCACGTGTGTGTGTTCACGTGTGTGTGTACACGTGTGTGTGTGTTCACGTGTGTGTGTTCACGTGTGTGTGTACACGTGTGTGTGTATGTGTACGTGTGTGTGTACACGTGTGTGTTTCCGGCATGGGGAGCGGTAGTGCTGCGGTGAGCGCGCCGTGCTACGAACCCAGAGACCTGCGTTTGATTCCTGTTCACGACCAACACCAGTGATGATTATCTGAACCGGTCCTGGGCCTCCCCTAGGTCGACTCAGCCTCAAATCAGTACCTGGTGCGGGGTGTAGTAAACATCCCCTAGGTCGACTCAGCCTCAAATCAGTACCTGGTGCGGGGTGTAGTAAACATCGCCACAGGAGGAGACAAAGGCGTCATCGTGCTGTCCATCCACCCGCTCGTGTGCCGTGCCAACATTCATCGGCACTACTCGCGAACGGCACTTGCTCCTACAGTCTTTGTCTTGTTCACGCGTGCGTTCACGCGTGTGTTCAAGTGTGTTCACGCGTGCGTTCACGCGTGCGTTCACACGTGTGTGTGTTCACGTGTGTGTGTTCACGTGCGTGTGTGTTCACGCGTGTGTTCACACGTGTGTGTGTTCACGTGTGTGTTCACGTGCGTGTGTGTTCACGTGCGTGTGTGTTCACACGTGTGTGTGTCCACGTGTGTGTTCACGTGCGTGTGTGTTCACGTGCGTGTGTGTTCACGTGCGTGTGTGTTCACGCGTGTGTTCTTGTGTGTTCACGTGTGTGTGTTCACGTGCGTGTGTGTTCACGTGTGTGTGTGTTCACGCGTGTGTTCTTGTGTGATCACGCGTGTGTGTTCACGCGTGTGTGTTCACGTGTGTGTGTGTTCACGCGTGTGTTCTTGTGTGATCACGCGTGTGTGTTCACGCGTGTGTGTTCTTGTGTGATCACGCGTGTGTGTTCACGCGTGTGTGTTCTTGTGTGATCACGCGTGTGTGTGTACACGTGTGTGTTCACGCGTGTGTTCTTGTGTGTTCACGTGCGTGTGTGTTCACGTGTGCGTTCTTGTGTCACGCAGGGTGGGCTGGACCCGCCTGCCGCGGGCCCCGAGCCGATGGCCGCCCCCTTCCTGCCCCCTCCACCGCCCCCCCAGAACGGCTTGGGGGGCGACTTCGCTCAACAGCTGGGGGGGGGCTCTGCGAGCAGCCTCGCCCTCTACACGGCAGCCCCCCTCAATCACGGCAACTCCACGGCAGCCGCGACCTCCGCTCACCACGGACTCTCCGTCCCCGGCACGGCAACGGTGAGTGCAGTGTAACCATAGCGACCCACACGCGGGCGAGTAGCGTGCACATCGCCCCCCCCCCCCAACTCACCACCCACCTCCGTCCCATGCCCCCCACTGCTCCCCTTCTGTGCCCCTCCCCACTCCCAGCAGCAAACGGAGGATGAGTCGGCGCTGCCCCCGCCCCCGGCAGACGGTGGGGGCCCCCCCTCCCCCAAGGGGCAGCACAAGAGGCTCCACGTCTCCAACATCCCCTTCCGCTTCCGCGACCCCGACCTCCGGCAGATGTTTGGGGTGAGAAGCGGGGTGAGGGGGCAGGGGAGGCGAGGGGGGTGAGTGGGGTGAGTAGGGTGAAGGGCATGTGTTCAGGGCTCTGACCTCTGCCCTGTGACCCCATGTCCTCCTCCCCCCCCCCCCCCCCCCCCCCCCACAGCAATTTGGAAAAATCTTGGATGTAGAGATCATCTTCAACGAGCGGGGGTCAAAGGTGAGCGGCATTCATTCCCGCTCACATCCACAGCGGCTTGGCCACCACCATCATCACCATCATCATCACGAGCATCATCATCGTCATCGTCATCATCACCTTGACCCAGTGTCTATAGAGATCCTGATCTCAATAACTGCTCTGATCCTGAATCCCTGACCCTGGCGAGTGTGGTGACCTTGACCTCCAACCCCGGTAATTGACCCCCGGCCTCTGACCCTGGCCCCCCAGGGATTCGGCTTCGTGACGTTTGACAGCAGCGGAGAGGCGGAGCAGGCGAGGGAGAAGCTGCACGGCAGCGTGGTGGAGGGGAGGAAGATCGAGGTGAGCCCCCCACCCCCCCCCCCACAGGCCCCCCACAAGCCCCCCACTTCAGTGTCTCATCTGCAGGGTGGGGCTCGCTGGAGCCAGTGCTGGCGAATGACCAAAGTGTTTTAGGGGGCGAGGGTGTAGACTGAGGCCTTCACCAGGAGACATTTGTTGTTGAGCAGAGGTAACGTGAAGATGAGAGGGGAGAGAGGCAGGAGAGTGCGTGGGGGGGAGTAAAGTGAGATGAGAGGGGAGAGGTAGGAGAGTGCGTGGAGGGGAGTGGAGTGAGATGGGAGGGGAGAGGTAGGAGAGTGCGTGGAGGGGAGTGGAGTGAGATTAGAGGGAGAGGCAGGAGAGTGCGTGGAGGGGAGTGGAGTGAGATGGGAGGGGAGAGGTAGGAGAGTGCGTGGAGAGGAGTAGAGTAAGATGGGAGGGGAGAGGTAGGAGAGTGTGTGGAGGGGAGTACAGTGAGATGAGAGGGGAGAGGTAGGAGAGTACGTGGAGGGGAGTAGAGTGAGATGAGAGGGGAGAGGTAGGAGAGTGCGTGGAGGGGAGTGGAGTGAGATGACAGGGAAGAGGTAGGAGAGTTCGTGGAGGGGAGTAGAGTGAGATGAGAGATGACAGGCAGGAGAGTCGCCATCCTTTGGGGGTGGATATGCAGACACACCTGTGGCTGAGCGCCAGGTGTGATGAGGTGACAGGAGGTGAGAGGAGGTGTTACGAGATGGCTTTAGTTCTGTGTGAGCTCAGAGCGTGCGGGAGATAGCCAAGCGCTGTGGTTGTGGTTGTTGTTTTGGGTGTGAATGTGGCTATGGTTGTGGCTGTGTTGAGCTAAGGCGGCTGTGATTGTTGGTGCGGCTCGCGTGTGCGGCTGTGGTTGTGGCTGTGGTTGTGGTTGTGGCTGTGGTTCCTCCCAGTAAATGCCGAGCGGACACCCCTCGTAACGACACTCTCGCGATCTCGCCTGGACGGCACACGAGGCATGCGCGCCATTGCAGCAGCACTCATTCACCTACCGACGCACGCTGACCACACGCAACGTGGCCGGTGGTGGTGTGGGGGGCAAGGCTGACGACAACTCGCGCGTGCGACGCTGCCCCCGTGGGTGTTGTCGCTGTTGACGAAGCGAGCCGCCTTCTTCATCCTCCTGGCCATGACCCCCCCCGCCCCGCCGCCCACTTCAAGACAAACGCGTTACGCCACAACAGTGATCCGTTACCACCGCGCGAGTGCTGATTGTTGCCGGCCGCTAGGCGGTTTTGGGGGGGGGGCGATGGTGACCAGTCCTCACGACATCTTCCCCCTCCCGCGCCCGCGAGGTTCATCATCAGCAGCCCGCGAGGTTCATCATCAGCAGCCCGCGAGGTTCATCATCAACAGCCCGCGAGGTTCATCATCAGCAGCCCGCGAGGTTCATCATCAGCAGCCCGCGAGGTTCATCATCATCAGCATCCCGCGAGGTTCATCATCAGCAGCCCGCGAGGTTCATCATCAGCATCCCGCGAGGTTCATCATCAGCAGCCCGCGAGGTTCATCATCAGCAGCCCGCGAGGTTCATCATCAGCAGCCCGCGAGGTTCATCATCAGCATCCCGCGAGGTTCATCATCAGCATCCCGCGAGGTTCATCATCAGCAGCCCGCGAGGTTCATCATCAGCAGCCCGCGAGGTTCATCATCAGCAGCCCGCGAGGTTCATCATCAGCAGCCCGCGAGGTTCATCATCAGCATCCCGCGAGGTTCATCATCAGCATCCCGCGAGGTTCATCATCAGCAGCCCGCGAGGTTCATCATCAGCAGCCCGCGAGGTTCATCATCAGCAGCCCGCGAGGTTCATCATCAGCATCCCGCGAGGTTCATCATCAGCATCCCGCGAGGTTCATCATCAGCAGCCCGCGAGGTTCATCATCAGCAGCCCGCGAGGTTCATCATCAGCAGCCCGCGAGGTTCATCATCAGCAGCCCGCGAGGTTCATCAGCAGTGCGCGGCCTGGCGCTGCCGCTTGCCGGGGCCGTGAGTCGGAGTCCCGCTGCTTTGCGATGTCCGTGCCTTGGTGTCGCGTCTGTCGACGGAGGGAGAGACAAAGAGGGGCGGGATGATGCGCGTGGTGTGTGGATTTAGTGAGTGTGTGTGGTGAGTGTGGTGAGTGAGTGTGGTGAGTGAGTGTGGTGAGTGTGGTGAGTGAGTAAGTGTGGTGAGTGTGGTGAGTGAGTGAGTGTGGTGAGTGTGGTGTGGGAGTGTGTGTGGTGAGTGAGTGTGGTGAGTGTGTGTGGTGAGTGTGTGTGGTGAGTGAGTGTGGGAGTGTGTGTGGTGAATGAGTGTGGTGAGTGTGTGTGGTGAGTGAGTGTGTGGTGAGTGAGTGTGGTGAGTGTGTGGTGAGTGAGTGGTGAGTGAGTGTGGTGAGTGAGTGTGGGAGTGTGTGTGGTGAGTGAGTGTGGTGAGTGAGTGTGGTGAGTGTGTGTGGTGAGTGTGTGTGGTGAGTGAGTGAGTGTGGTGAGTGAGTGTGGTGAGGAGTGTGGTGAGTGAGTGTGGTAAGTGAGTATGGTGAGCAGTGTGGTGAGGAGTGTGGTGAGTGAGGTGAGTGAGTGAGGTGAGTGAGTGAGTGTGGTGAGTGTGGTGAGTGAGTGTGGTGAGTGAGTGTGGTGAGTGTGTGGTGAGTGAGTGTGGTGAGTGAGTGTGGTGAGTGAGGTGAGTGTGGTGAGTGAGTGTGGTGAGTGTGGTGAGTGTGTGTGGTGAGGAGTGTGGTGAGGAGTGTGGTGAGTGAGTGAGTGAGTGTGGTGAGTGTGGTGAGTGAGTGTGGTGAGTGAGTGAGTGGGGTGAGTGTGGTGAGTGTGGTGAGTGAGTGTGGTGGGTGTGGTGAGGAGTGTGATGAGGAGTGTGGTGAGTGAGTGTGGTGAGTGAGTGCATTGATTGTGGTGAGTGTGGTGAGTGAGTGTGGTGAGGAGTGTGGTGAGTGAGTGAGTGTGGTGAGTGTGATGAGGAGTGAGTATGGTGAGTGTGGTGGGTGAGTGAGTGTGGTGAGTGAGGAGTGAGTGTAGTGAGTGAGTGTGGTGAGTGAGTGAGTGTAGTTAGTGAGTGAACGTGGTGAGTGAGTGAGTGTGGTGAGGGTGGTGAGTGGGTGAGTGTGGTGAGTGAGTGAGTATGGTGAGTGTGGTGAGGAGCGCTGTAACTGCTCACTGTAGCTAATTGTGCAGCACGCGGCCTCTGCAATATTCATAGTGCGGCTTGAGCCTCCACCTGCTGCCCTGGGGAGGGGGCGGGTGGGAGTTGCGGGGGGCCGGAGGGGTGGGGGGGGTGCGGGGGGGGTTGCGGGGGGGTTGCGGGGGGGTTGTGGGGGGCCGGAGGGGGGGGGTGTAGGGGGGGGTGCGGGGGGGGGTTACGGGGGGGGTGTGGGGGGCCGGAGGGGTGGGGGGGTTGCGGGGGGGGGGGGCGGAGGGGGGGGGTTAATTTCCAGGTGGAGTGAGCGTCACGTGATGCCACCTGCAGCTCCCCCCACCTCCGCGCCCCACCTTGACACTCACGCACGGGAGAGGCGTGGTAGGAGAGCTGAGTGGGGTGTGAGCTGAGTGGGGTGTGAGCTGAGTGGGGTGTGAGCTGAGTGGGGTGTGAGCTGAGTGGGGTGTGAGCTGAGTGGGGTGTGAGCTGAGTGGGGTGTGCGGGTGACGCTGAGGCCAAGCTGTTGTGCGTGCTGTGCCCTTGCTGTGTTAGCCGTGCTGTGTTAGACATGCTGTGGTCGTTGCGCTCTCAGCCGCATTGTGTTTGATTGTGCTATGCCGGGCGTTCTGTGTAAGCTATGCTGTTGTTGGTAGCCGTGCTGTGTTGAGTGTACTATACTAGGCGTGCTGTGTGAGTAGCCGTGCTGTGTGTTGAGTGTGCTATGCTAGACGTGCTGTGTGAGTAGTCGTGCTGTGTGTTGAGTGTGCTATGCTAGGCGTGCTGTGTGAGTAGCCGTGCTGTGTGTTGAGTGTGCTATGCCAGACGTGATGTACTAGGCGTGCTGTGTGAGTAGCCGTGCTGTGTGAGTAGGCATGCTGTGTGAGTAGCCGTGCTGTGTGAGTAGCCGTGCTGTGTGAGTAGCCGTGCTGTGTGAGTAGCCGTGCTGTGTGAGTAGCCGTGCTGTGTGAGTAGCCGTGCTGGATGTGCGATGCCAGGCGTGCCGGGCTGTGATTGGTTCTGACAGGTGGTGCTGAAGCTGCTGCTGCTGCTGCTACAGGAGGCGCCATCCCTGGTCCCGTCTATCCCCGAGGGCGCCTGTCCGTCTCCCGGGCCCCCGGGGCCCCCTCTCGGGCCCCCTAGGGAGTAGGGACCCCCCCCCCCCCAGCCCGTGCCATCACATGTTTGTGTAACGTGATTTGCATGTTGATGCCTGGCTTGTTTGTGTTCACAAAGAGGTTGTTGGTGGTGGTGGTGTTACACGGCTCACTGTCTCGAGGATGTTGATGAGGTTGGTGGTGGTGGTGGTATTGGTGGTGGTGACGATGAGAATAATAATTTAACCCCGACCGGCCAAACCGCTTGCCCCCCTAACCCGGACCCCACTCCCATCTCCAAACCTCCGGGTCAACTTCCCTCCATAGTTCATGGCGATGATGATCATGATGAGCATTGCGGTATAATCGAGTCTTGTTTGGGGTCAGGCCACGTCATGATCCGAATAAATGCGTGTCGTCAAGACCCTCCGCCACCCAACGCAGCCAAACAAATCCAATGAGTCACGGCGCACGGATTCGTTCATCGTGCACGCAGCTCGCCCAAAGGTGGCCCTCCACTAGTGTGAGAGAGAGAGAGGGGAGTCTTTGGCCTACTCTTCCGCACGGGCTGCGGTGAGTCGGGTGGGGAGGAGGGGGAACGGTTCAGAAGATTGCTCCACACTCTCAGACCTCCTTTACCAGTGGCAAAATATAGTGATAGGTTTTTACCCTTTCAACTGGTACAAAAACTGACACCTTTTATACAAGGCATCATGTTTGCAATAACCACAACACAAGCAGTCAAAATGCAAACAAAAAGAAACAACTCTGATGATGATAATGACAATGCATATCATTATCATCATCAGAGTTGTTTCTTTTTGTTTGCATATCATTATCATCATCAGAGTTGTTTCTTTTTGTTTGCATTTTGACTGCTTGTGTTGTGGTTATTGCAAACGTGATGCCTTGTATAAAGGTGTCAGTTTTTGTACCAGTTGAAAGGGTAAAAACCTATTACTAAAGATTGCTCCAGTGCCGTGCCGGGAGATCGAGTCGCTCCAGCGTGCTCATGACCTTTGGAGCAGCCGCTTTCGGTCGTTTCTTGTGTAGAAAGGGGTCAACAGAGCACGTTTATTGGCGGAGGCATTTATGCAAGTGCGGCGAACCGGTTCGAACCGGTTTTTCGCAACGCACAGCATTAACAAGAACCCGAGCATAGTCCCAACGCGTGGCCTCGTGCGACGTTGGCGAGCGTTGATGACGGTCGTAGCGGGACCGGACCGTACGGCGAAGTTCAAGAGAATGCTGCAGTCAGGGCCATTCCCCCCCCCCCCTAGTCTCCTCTTCAAGGGAGTTCCTGGACTCGAACTGTGGCCGGGCTGGGTGCACTTCGAGGCTATCGCGTGAAGCGTGGAAGGCGAAGTTCTGGCAGGAGGTGGAGGAGGATGATGATGATGAGTAGGAGCAGCAGCCCCCCCTAACCCCGCGGTGCCGCATGCCGAGGCCCCCCTCCCCCCGCCCGCCCCCGCCCCCACCCCCTTGCGCGCATGTGCACGCGCACGCACGCGCACGCACGCACGTGACCCGTGCACGAATTTGCTCTCCCCTCCTTCGATTGATGTTGGGACCCCCTCCTCGGGAGCTTGAGCCACGGCGGTGGGGGGAGGGGGCATGGAGGCAATGCCACACGCACGACCACCCACCCCACCCCACCCCCTGACGACTCGTCTCACCTGTCCCCCTGTCCCCCCCCTCCCTCCTCTCCCCCACCCGCTCCGCAGGTGAACAACGCCACAGCGCGGGTGATGACGAACAAGAAAGCCGTGGCGTCGTTAAGCAACGGTGAGGGAGAGCTCCATGAGCGGCTGCGACCTTTTCTCACCTGGCGAGCGGTCGGCCACCCGACGAATGTCTCAACGGGTTCTGGGCCTCGCACCTAGGTCGACTCGGCCTTAAATGAGCATTCGGTGCAGTGTGGAAAAATCAACGTTGGGGAGACAAAGGCGGTCCGGCGTGGTGCTAACCACAGCGCCTCTCTTTGTGTGCCGTGCCGGCCTTTATAAGTGCTCGCTAACAGCACTTGCCCCGACAGTCCGTTCAGGCTACAGGGGGATCTTTATCTTTGTATGCCTTGATTAGTGATATAAATCGACCCATAGCAGAAAGCCTTCCATGCTTCATAGTGCACCTCGCAGCCTCGGATGTTGTAGTTGCGTGTGTGTGTTCACATAGAAAGACCCCCTCCCTCCTCTCCCCCATTAGGGTGTGGAGTTGTCGGAACCACACCCGGCCGCCTTTGTCTCTCCTGCGTTTATCCTTATCGCACCAGGTACTCAAGGCTGAGCGGATCTAGGGGAGGCCAGAACCAGTTCAGTTATTCGCTCCTGTTACTGGTCGTTATCGGTAATTGAACTCTGGTCACCGGATTCGTAGCGCTACACTACCGCTCCCCATAGACCAGGGGTCGGCAACCTACGGCTCTGGAGCCGCATGCGGCTCTTTACGGGCTGCTTCTTGACGATGAGTACGTATGTACAGTATGTACTCAGATGCATTGCGGCTCTTGAAATACTGAATTTTGTACCGAATTGGAAAGAAATGGCTCTTCTTGTTATTTTGGTTGCCGACCCCTGCCATAGACACACACGGACACACAACACAGACAAAAATCTCCCGTATAGCCTGAACAGACTGTTGGGGCAAGTTCTGTTAGCGAGCACCTATGAAAGCCGGCACGGTACATGAGGGGGTGGGTGGCCAGCACCACGCCCGGCCGCCTTTGTCTCCCCAGTGACGATGCTTACACACCGCGCCAGGTATTAATTTTAGGCCGAGTGTACCTAGGGGAGGCCCAGAATCGGTTAAGATTATCGTGACTCGTGTTGGCCGTGAGCGGGATTTGAAATCGGGACGCCGGGTTCAAAGTGCAGCGCAGTGCTAACCGCGACACTGCCGCTCCCTTAACAGGCACACAAACACGGACACACAGACAAACACAAACACACAACAACAACAACCGCCATTCGCCACTAAGTAGCGGTGACGTCACCACGGCGCTTGTGCCAGGCCATGTGCACCTTGAGGCCACGTGAAATGTCGAACGCCCGCTGGCAGGAGGTCACGGGGCAGACCCAGATGCCACGGGTCGACTGACTGAGACGACTGACCGATGCACCCAACTGTGCCCCCTACTGTGCCAACTTGCTGTGCTTTAGCCACGCGGCGCTCCGCAGGAACACACACACAGACAAGCACAAACACACACAGGAGCACACACACACAGGAGCACACACGCACAGACACAAAACAGTCGCCCCCCCCCCACTTCCTCCTTGCTGGCTGCACGGAGAGATGCTGCGGCGCCATCTGTGCTGCACTCTCAATAATGAATACGCGAGTGAGTGAATAATGAATGAGTGAGTATATATGTGAATGAGTGAGTGAGAGAATGATCGCTTCTGGGATTAAGCCACATCATTCGCTATCATCCCATATCTCGAACCATCCCTTTCACCATCATCCCCACATCACCGTGCCTGTCACCACCGCCACCATCACCCATATCAATACCACCATCACCCCCCGATCTCATCATTCCCATCACTCCCACCATCACCCCCATAATAACCTCCTATTACCAACATTTAACATCACCCCGACCACCCACCATCACCCATCACGAATTCCCATTACACATCACCGATCTCTGATGGTAGCGGCGTCCCGGGATGTCCCGGGACTCCGTCACTTGTCAGGGCACTCAGCGTGCGACCGACGCTGTCAGAACCGGGTTCTCTCATTCGAGATTCTGGTGTCTCTTGCAGGTGGGAGTGAGTAAGTGTGTGAGTGTGTGAGTGTGTTAGTGAGTATGTCTGTGAGTGTGTGAGTGAGTGTGTGAGTGTGTGAGTAAGTGTGTGAGTGTGTGAGTGTGTTAGTGAGTATGTCTGTGAGTGTGTGAGTGAGTGTGTGAGTGTGTGAGTATGTGAGTGAGTGTGTAAGTGTGTCTGTGAATGTGTGAGTGAGTGTGTGAGTGAGTGTGAGTGTGTTAGTGAGTATGTCTGTGAGTGTGTGAGTGAGTGTGTGAGTATGTGAGTGAGTGTGTAAGTGTGTCTGTGAGTGTGTGAGTAAGTGTGTGAGTATGTGAGTGTGTGAGTGTGTGAGTATGTGAGTGAGTGTGTAAGTGTGTATGTGAGTGTGTGAGTGTGTGTTTGTAGGTGAGTGAGTGAGTGTGTAAGTGTGTATGTGAGTGTGTGAGTGAGTGTGTGAATATGTGAGTGAGTGTGTGTTTGTAGGTGAGTGAGTAAGTGTGTATGCGAGTATGTGAGTGAGTATGTGAGTGTGTGAGTATGTGAGTGAGTGTGTAAGTGAGTGTGTGAGTGAGTGTGTGTTTGTAGGTGAGTGAGTGTGTGAGTGAGTGTGTGAGTGAATGTGTGAGTGAATGTGTAAGTGTGTAAGTGAGTGTGTGAGTGAGTGTGTGTTTGTGGGTGAGTGAGTGCGTGAGTGAGTGTGTGAGTGAGTGTGTGAGTGAGTGAGTGTGTGTTTGTAGGTGAGTGAGTAAGAGTGTCAGTGAACTTGGACCGCCGCTTCAGAACGAAGAGGTACCACAGCCGCAATCTCACGTTTCCATGTCCACCAATGCTGTGGTCACTGCCATCCACCCCGTGCCCCCCTCCCCTGTGCCCCCCCCCCCCACACCCGCCCAGGATGGAAAGGGAACCCTGTGGTGAGCGCGGTGTACGCGCCAGAGATCTACGCCGGTGAGTGAACTCGCACTCACACCGCGGGCCGCAGGGCTCCGCTCCAGCCGGACCGGCCACCGACGCTGAATATTTGTCGCAGCGCATCACGTCGACATCAGCACTGGGGAGACAAAGGCGGCCGGGTTCGGCCGTTGGTAAGGCCATCGTAGGCGCCGCTGCTCGCTGACAGCACTTGTCCCGACGGCTTGCGTGGTCTACACGGGAGGTCTTTATTTGTCGTGTGCTCTGCCCCGTACCCCCCACCCCCCCCCCCCCCCCCCACAGTGGCGGGCATCCCCTTCCCCGCGGCCGCCGCCGCCGTCCCGGCCGCCGTCCCGGCCACAGCAGCGGCCGCCGCGGCCGCAGCGGCCGCCGCGGCCGCAGCGGCCGCGGCGTTCCGTGGGAACCACGCGAGGGGCAGGGCCCGGGCCGTGTTCAGCGCCCTCCGCGTGCCGCCCCCCACCATGCCCGCATACGGGGGGTGAGCCGGCGTCTTCTCCGTCTCCGTCATGGGTCATGGGGTCAAGGCCTGTTCATCTCACAGAGGGTTGTGGGGTCACGACCTATGAACCCCTTGAGCGGGGTCGCAGCTTCCTGCCGAGTCTCCGTGTCCGAATCACCGCTCGCGGCCAACACCGGTGGCGATTATCTTAACCGGTGCTGGGCCTCTCCTAGGTCGACTCAGCCTTAAATTAGTACTTGGTACATCGTCACCAGGGAGACAAAGGCGGCCGGTCGTGGTGTTGGCCACTCACCCCCTCTTGTGCCGTGCCAGCCTTCATAGGTGCTCGCTAACAGCACTTGCCCCTACAGTCTGTTAAGGCTATATGGGGGTCTTTGTCTTCGTGTGTGTAAATGTCTGTGTGTGTGTCGTCTGTGTGTAAATGTCTGTGTGTGTGTGTAAATGTCTGTGTAAATGTCTGTGTGTGTCTGTGTGTGTGTCTGTCTGTGTGTTAATGTCTGTGTGTGTCTGTGTGTGTGTCTGGGTGTAAATGTCTGTGTGTGTCTGTGTGTGTGTCTGGGTGTAAATGTCTGTGTGTGTCTATGTGTGTGTCTGGGTGTAAATGTCTGTGTGTGTAAATGTCTGTGTGTGTGTCTGGGTGTAAATGTCTGTGTGTGTAAATGTCTGTGTGTCTGTGTGTAAATGTTTGTGTGTCTGTGTAAATGTCTGTGTGTGTGTGTGTCTGTTTGTGTGTGTAAATGTCTGTCTGTGTGTAAATGTCTGTCTGTGTGTAAATGTCTGTGTGTGTGTCTGTGTGTGTAAATGTCTGTGTAAATGTCTGTGTGTGTCTGTGTGTGTGTCGGTGTGTAAATGTCTGTGTGTGTGTCTGTGTGTAAATGTCTGTGTGTGTAAATGTCTCTCTGTGTGTGTGTAAATGTCTGTGTGTGTGTCTGTGTGTAAATGTCTGTGTGTGTGTAAATGTCTGTGTGTCTGTGTGTAAATGTCTGTGTGTGTGTCTGTCTGTCTGCAGAGTGGTCTACCAGGATGGGTTCTACGCTGCCGACCTCTACGTGAGTCCCCGTGGCACTGCACAGTTCTCTCCGGCTCCGCTGCCCCCTGCCCTCTATCCATGCTGACACTGCCCTCTATCCATGCTGACACTGCCCTCTATCCATGCTGTCCCTGCCCTCTATCCATGCTGCCCCCTGCCCTCTATCCATGCTGACACTGCCCTCTATCCATGCTGACACTGCCCTCTATCCATGCTACCCCTGCCCTCTATCCATGCTGCCCCTGCCCTCTATCCATGCTGCCCCCTGCCCTCTATCCATGCTGCCCTCTGCCCTCTATCCATGCTGACACTGCCCTCTATCCATGCTGCCCCCTACCCTCTATCCATGCTGCCCCTGCCCTCTATCCATGCTGACACTGCCCTCTATCCATGCTGCCCCCTGCCCTCTATCCATGCTGCCCCCTGTCCTATATCCATGCTGCCCTCTGCCCTCTATCCATGCTGCGCCCTGCCCTCTATCCATGCTGACACTGCCCTCTATCCATGCTGCCCCCTGCCCTCTATCCATGCTGCCCTCTGCCCTCTATCCATGCTGCCCCCTGCCCTCTATCCATGCGGCCCCTGCCCTCTATCCATGCTGCCCTCTGCCCTCTATCCATGCTGCCCCTGCCCTCTATCCATGCTGCCCCTGCCCTCTATCCATGCTGCCCTCTGCCCTCTATCCATGTTGACACTGCCCTCTATTTATGCTGCCCCCTGCCCTCTATCTGTGCTGACACTGCCCTCTATCCATGCTGCCCTCTGCCCTCTATCCATGCTGACCCTGCCCTCTATCCATGCTGCCCCTGCCCTCTATCCATGCTGCCCCCTGCCCTCTATCCATGTTAACACTGCCCTCTATTTATGCTGCCCC
This sequence comes from Lethenteron reissneri, assembly GCF_015708825.2. Taxonomy (NCBI): domain Eukaryota; kingdom Metazoa; phylum Chordata; class Hyperoartia; order Petromyzontiformes; family Petromyzontidae; genus Lethenteron; species Lethenteron reissneri. The sequence continues at coordinate 7,339,305 of NC_083781.1, forward strand.
CTGCCCTCTATCTGTGCTGACACTGCCCTCTATCCATGCTGACACTGTCCTCTATCCATGCTGCCCCTGCCCTCTATCCATGCTGCCCCCTGCCCTCTATCCATGCTGACACTGTCCTCTATCCATGCTGCCCCTGCCTCTATCCATGCTGCCCCTGCCCTCTATCCATGCTGCCCCTGCCCTCTATCCATGCTGCCCCCTGCCCTCTATCCATGCTGCCCCTGCCCTCTATCCATGCTGCCCCTGCCCTCTATCCATGCTGCCCCTGCCCTCTATCCATGCTGCCCCTGCCCTCTATCCATGCTGCCCCCTACCCTCTATCCATGCTGCCCCTGCCCTCTATCCATGCTGCCCCTACCCTCTATCCATGCTGACCCTGCCCTCTATCCATGCTGACCCTGCCCTCTATCCATGCTGCCCCTACCCTCTATCCATGCTGACCCTGCCCTCTATCCATGCTGCCCCTACCCTCTATCCATGCTGACACTGCCCTCTATCCATGCTGACCCTGCCCTCTATCTATGCTGCCCCCTGCCCTCTATCCATGCTGACAGTGCCCTCTATCCATGCTGCCCCTGCCCTCTATCCATGCTGCCCCTGCCCTCTATCCATGCTGACACTGCCCTCTATCCATGCTGACACTGCCCTCTATCCATGCTGCCCCTGCCCTCTATCCATGCTGCCCCTGCCCTCTATCCATGCTGACACTGCCCTCTATCCATGCTGCCCCCTACCCTCTATCCATGCTGACACTGCCCTCTATCCATGCTTCCCCCTGCCCTCTATCCATGCTGCCCCCTACCCTCTATCCATGCTGACACTGCCCTCTATCCATGCTTCCCCCTGCCCTCTATCCATGCTGACACTGCCCTCTATCCATGCTGCCCCCTGCCCTCTATCCATGCTGCCCCTGCCCTCTATCCATGCTGCGCCTGCCCTCTATCTGTGCTGCCCCTGCCCTCTATCCATGCTGCCCCCTACCCTCTATCCATGCTGCCCCTGCCCTCTATCCATGCTGCCCCTGCCCTCTATCCATGCTGCCCCCTGCCCTCTATCCATGCTGACCCTGCCCTCTATCCATGCTGCCCCCTGCCCTCTATCCATGCTGACCCTGCCCTCTATCCATGCTGCCCCCTGCCCTCTATCCATGCTGCCCCTGCCCTCTATCCATGCTGCCCCTGCCCTCTATCTGTGCTGCCCCCTGCCCTCTATCCATGCTGACCCTGCCCTCTATCCATGCTGCCCCTGCCCTCTATCCATGCTGCCCCCTGCCCTCTATCCATGCTGCCCCTGCCCTCTATCCATGCTGCCCCCTGCCCTCTATCCATGCTGACCCTGCCCTCTATCCATGCTGCCCCCTGCCCTCTATCCATGCTGACACTGCCCTCTATCCATTCAGCCCCCTGCCCTCTATCCATGCTGCCCCTGCCCTCTATCCATGCTGCCCCTGCCCTCTATCTGTGCTGCCCCTGCCCTCTATCCATGCTGCCCCCTCCCCTCTATCCATGCTGCCCCTGCCCTCTATCCATGCTGCCCCTGCCCTCTATCCATGCTGCCCCCTGCCCTCTATCCATGCTGACCCTGCCCTCTATCCATGCTGCCCCCTGCCCTCTATCCATGCTGACCCTGCCCTCTATCCATGCTGACACTGCCCTCTATCCATGCTGACCCTGCCCTCTATCCATGCTGCCCCCTGCCCTCTATCCATGCTGACCCTGCCCTCTATCCATGCTGACCCTGCCCTCTATCCATGCTGACACTGCCCTCTATCCATGTTGACACTGCCCTCTATCCATGCTGACACTGCCCTCTATCCATGCTGACACTGCCCTCTATCCATGCTGACACTGCCCTCTATCCATGTTTACCCTACCCTCTATCCATGCTGCCCCCTGCCCTCTATCCATGCTGACCCTGCCCTCTATCCATGCTGACCCTGCCCTCTATTCATGCTGACACTGCCCTCTATCCATGCTGCCCCCTGCCCTCTATCCATGCTGACCCTGCCCTCTATCCATGCTGACCCTGCCCTCTATCCATGCTGACACTGCCCTCTATCCATGTTGACCCTGCCCTCTATCCATGCTGACACTGCCCTCTATCCATGTTGACACTGCCCTCTATCCATGTTGACACTGCCCTCTATCCATGCTGACACTGCCCTCTATCCATGCTGACCCTGCCCTCTATCCATGCTGACACTGCCCTCTATCCATGCTGCCCCTGCCCTCTATCCGTGCTGACACTGCCCTCTATCCATGCTGCCCCCTACCCTCTATCCATGCTGACACTGCCCTCTATCCATGTTGACACTGCCCTCTATCCATGTTGACACTGCCCTCTATCCATGCTGCCCCCTGCCCTCTATCCATGCTGACACTACCCTCTATCCATGCTGACACTGCCCTCTATCCATGCTGCCCCTTCCCTCTATCCATGCTGCCCCTTCCCTCTATCCATGCTGACACTGCCCTCTATCCGTGCTGACACTGCCCTCTATCCATGCTGCCCCTTCCCTCTATCCATGCTGCCCCTGCCCTCTATCCATGCTGCCCCCTGCCCTCTATCCATGCTGACACTGCCCTCTATCCATGCTGCCCCTTCCCTCTATCCGTGCTGCCCCTGCCCTCTATCCATGCTGCCCCTTCCCTCTATCCATGCTGCCCCTGCCCTCTATCCATGCTGCCCCTGCCCTCTATCCATGCTGCCCCTGCCCTCTATCCATGCTGCCCCTTCCCTCTATCCATGCTGCCCCTTCCCTCTATCCATGCTGACACTGCCCTCTATCCGTGCTGCCCCTGCCCTCTATCCATGCTGCCCCCTGCCCTCTATCCATGCTGCCCCTGCCCTCTATCCGTGCTGCCCCTGCCCTCTATCCATGCTGCCCCTTCCCTCTATCCATGCTGACACTGCCCTCTATCCATGCTGCCCCCTGCCCTCTATCCATGCTGCCCCCTGCCCTCTATCCATGCTGCCCCCTGCCCTCTATCCATGCTGCGCCCTGCCCTCTATCCATGCTGCCCCCTGCCCTCTATCCATGCTGACCCTGCCCTCTATCCATGCTGCACCCTGCCCTCTATCCATGCTGCCCCCTGCCCTCTATCCATGCTGCCCCCTGCCCTCTATCCATGCTGCCCCCTGCCCTCTATCCATGCTGCCCCCTACCCTCTATCCACGCTGCCCCTGCCCTCTATCCACGCTGCCCCTGCCCTCTATCCACGCTGCCCCTGCCCTCTATCCACGCTGCCCCTGCCCTCTATCCATGCTGCCCCTGCCCTCTATCCATGCTGACACTGCCCTCTATCCATGCTGCCCCTGCCCCTCCCCATGTGCCCCCCCCCCTCCCACCCAGGGCGGCTATGCCACGTACCGCTACGCTGCCCCTGCCACGACCGCCTACAGCGACAGGTGAGGAGGTGTGGCTCAGGTGCGGTCGCGTTCGCACGCTCCGTGACCCCACGTAACAATGACAATATAATCACTGGAATTATTCATAATGTATTACGATTGCGATGATTGATTACAATGAATAACATTTCATTTAATACTCGTTTGTGATCAAATAATACATTGATCCTGCGTGTGGTGCGTGTTGTGCGTGTGCAGTGCGTGTGGTTTGTGTGGTGTGTGTGTTGTGCGTGTGTGGTGTTTGCTGTGTGTGGCGCGTGCGTGTGGTGTGTGTATGTGCTGTGTGTGGTGCTTGTTGTGGTGTGTATGTGTACTGTGTGTGTGTGCTGTGTGTGGTGTGTATGTGTACTGTGTGTGTGTGCTGTGTGTGGTGTGTATGTGTACTGTGTGCTGTGTATGTGTGCTGTGTGTGGTGTGTATGTGTACTGTGTGCTGTGTGTGGTGTGTGTTGTGCTGTGTGTGGTGCTTGTTGTGGTGTATATGTGTACTGTGTGTGTGTGCTGTGTGTGGTGTGTATGTGTACTGTGTGTGTGTGCTGTGTGTGGTGTGTATGTGTACTGTGTGTGTGTGCTGTGTGTGGTGTGTATGTGTACTGTGTGCTGTGTGTGGTGTATGTTGTGCTGTGTGTGTGTCCTGTGTGTGGTGTGTATGTGTACTGTGTGTGCTGTGTATGTGTGCTGTGTGTGGTGTGTGTTGTGCTGTGTGTGTGTGCTGTGTGTGGTGTGTGTTGTGCTGTGTGTGTGTGCTGTGTGTGGTGTGTATGTGTACTGTGTGCTGTGTATGTGTGCTGTGTGTGTGTTGTGCTGTGTGTGGTGCTTGTTGTGGTGTGTATGTGTACTGTGTGTGTGTGCTGTGTGTGGTGTGTGTTGTGCTGTGTGTGGTGTGTATGTGTACTGTGTGTGTGTGCTGTGTGTGGTGTGTGTTGTGCTGTGTGTGGTGTGTGTTGTGCTGTGTGTGGTGCTTGTTGTGGTGTGTATGTGTACTGTGTGTGTGTGCTGTGTGTGGTGTGTGTTGTGCTGTGTGTGTGTGCTGTGTGTGGTGTGTATGTGTACTGTGTGATGTGTATGTGTGCTGTGTGTGGTGTGTGTTGTGCTGTGTGTGGTGCTTGTTGTGGTGTGTATGTGTACTGTGTGTGTGTGCTGTGTGTGGTGTGTGTTGTGCTGTGTGTGTGTGCTGTGTGTGGTGTGTATGTGTACTGTGTGCTGTGTGTGTGTTGTGCTGTGTGTGGTGTGTGTTGTGCTGTGTGTGTGTGCTGTGTGTGGTGTGTATGTGTACTGTGTGTGCTGTGTATGTGTGCTGTGTGTGGTATGTATGTGTGCTGTGTGTGTGTGCTGTGTGTGGTATGTATGTGTGCTGTGCGTGGTGCTTGTGTGTGTGTATTGTGTGGTGTGTGTTGTACTGTGTGTCAAAGATGCTGCTCCCAATTCCCGCTCGGGACCAATAACACATACAGCAATTGTTCACCTTAAACGAGTACCTGGTGTGGTGTCTAAACATCAGCACTAGGGAGACAAAGGCGGCCGGGCGTGGTGTTGGCCACCCACCCACCCCCTCGTGTGCTGTGCCGGTCTTCATAGATGCTCGCGAACAGCACTTGCCCCTTGAGTCTGTCAAAGCTACACGGGTGATCTTTGTCTTTGTGTTGCGTGTCGCCGTAGCTACGGACGCGTGTTCGCCCCGGCGGAGGCGTTCCATCCGGCGCTGGGCCCCGCCGCCACCTATGGGGTCAGCACCGTGGTGAGTGACCCCCCCCCCCCCCCCCCCACTAGCACGCGCGCGTGACCTCAGTAACGCGCGCGACCCCAGTGACGCGCCACGCACAGCAGGAATCAAGAAAACACAGCTGCCACTCGCCGCTCAGTGATGGCATTGGCACCACGGCGCTCGTGTCATCCTCGGTTGCACTTTGAGGCCACGTGAAGTGTTGAATGTCCATGCTCTTAGTTTTTTCGGTAAAGTCACGTAGGTAAAAAAACTGAAATTAAAATTAATAAAAATAAAATAATAATAATAAAAATCACGACGTTTCACTTCATACAGCAAATCTGGCTGTGACGGTCCCACCTGATGACGGAGACTTGTGTTGCCTCCGAAACGTCGTGATTTTTATTATTTTATTTTTATTAATTTTTATTTCATTTTTTTTACCTACGTGACTTTACCGAATGAATCCTTGCAGTCACGAAAGCTTCAAATCTAGAACGTTAAAGGCCCGTTGGCAGGATGTCACGTGACAGAGCCATGTGCCACGGGTTGACTGACTGAGATGGCTGGCAGGCGCACCGACTGTGCTCCCCACTGTGCCAACTCTATGTGCTTTAGCTGCCCGGCGCTCCGCTCGTTGTTGTGAGCGTCGCTCCTCTGCCCTCCGTCGTTCGTGGACGCAACACAAACCACAAACACACACCGCGCATGCTCCACGTGCGGCAGTCTCGCTGATTCCCAACGGTGACGGCTGCTCCCAGCTGCTCCCAGCTGCACTTTGCATGGACCCTGCGCTCCAATCTGTCCCACAACCGTGACCCCTGACCTCGGACCCCCCCCCCCCCTCCTGTGCGCTCCTCCCCTTCTCCCCCCCCCCCCCCCCCCGTGTGTCCGCGTCGCAGGCGAGCCTGTACCGTGGAGCCTACAGCCGCTTCACGCCCTACTGACCCCGTGGGGGGGGGGGGGCACTCTCCCTCAACATCACCCCAGCCCCCACCCCCAACTCCCCCTTCTCGGGGGAGCAGCCATAGCAATACACCGCCCCCCCCCCCCCAGCACCTCGATGGGTTGGAGGACGTTCCCATGACGGGGCCAAATCCGGGAATAATCTTTCAACGTTGGGACTGAAAGTGAAGGCCACGAGGAGGGGGGAGGCGGTGCCCCCCCTCCACCTCTCCCAGCTCCGTCCTTCACGTGATGAACACGTGACCGGATTTTAATATTTAATTAATTGTGGCGACATCGTCATCCACCACGGCGGGGGTCACGGGGTCAGCACCGTGGTGGGGTGGGCGGGAGGGGGGTCAAGAGAAGCAGCAGCAGCAAGAGGAGCAGCAGCAGCAGCAGCAGCTGTAGCAACAGCAGCGACACCAACACCGCAGCAGCAGCAGCTGCAGCAGCTGCGGTGTTGGTCCTCTCGGCCACCCCTTCACACCGAGGGGGTGGATTTGGGAGCTCCCCTGCACAGCCCCCTCTCTCTCCCTGCGGGTGGCAGCACCATCCACCCGTCAATCACGACCTCGCCCCCCCGCCCCCCGCCCACTCCCCACACTTCTTCTTTGCTGGCGCCGCATGCCGCTAATTAACTCGGGGCCGCGAAGGCATCTGTGCCATTAATTGGCTTCTCAGCCTCCTGATTAAATTAGTGTCCAGCCTTGCCACTGGTGGGTGAGCCGCCGGAGGGGGAGGGGGGAGGGGGGGTCGGGGTCTAAACTGCCGGCACTTGGAAGGGTCCTGCTTCCCTTTACACACGGAGTTGATTGAGCACAAGCATCTTGAGTTGCGCCAGGTTATTTATTAGCAGAGATTCGGGGAAAGAGACGATCGCTATGATGATGACGACGACGACGACGACGCGAGGAGGGAATTCCAGAGTGGAGCAGTGGGAGGGTTAGACCCGGGGCGGTGAGTGGGGTGAGTGGGGTGTGAGTGTTTCAGTAAACGCGGGCTGCTGCTGTTGTGCGTTTGAAGACTTACCGAAGCTGCTCTTCCACATCCCCACCACGGAGTCGGGCGCGCTCGGCTGACGCCGGACAAACTTCACCGGATCGCGACGCCGACGCTGCTGCTGCTGCTCCTCCGTGCTGACGAAGAGGGAACGAGGAACGTGGGAGAAAGCGGGGAACCCGATGGACAGACGGGAGCAATGAAGGATCTGCAATGTAAAGGAGGAGGATTCTGCGGCACGGGAAAGCCACGTGTCTCCAGCTGGGGCGTGCGTGGGAGGGGGTCCAGATGGGACGAAGCCTGGCGACGTCTACCCACGTGTAGCCCCGTGGCGCCAAGTGACTGGGGATGAAAATAAGGGCCCCCCCAAGGCTCCCTGTGCCCCCCCCTGCCCCCCCCATTATCCATAACCCCCCACCCCCCCCCCACCGTCCGTCTCGACGCAGCATTATGCAATGGCCGTGTGCGGCAGGGCCCACACGCGTATTATTCTCGATGCTTCCAGCCGCGCTGACGTTTCGCGTCGATGCCAAAGCGCGGGGCCTGTGCGTTTTTGTAAATCTCCCGCGACCCCCCCCCCCCTCCCCCGGACTCTCCTATAGAAGCACAGCCATGAAGCGGAGTGGGGGGCTGTAACCCCCCCCCCCCCCCCGCGTACGGAGCACCCCCGCGTACGGACCCCCCCCACGTTTTCTGTGTTTGGGCTGCAGGCGCCGTCTCCGTCACGCGCGACGCCACCGCGCCATGGACACGGCAACAATGCAGCAGTGCAACAGCAGCACTACACAGCAGCACCACACAGCAGCACACGGCAACACGTTTGTCATTTTGGCCAAAACTATTCGGAGTACGACGACCCGGGCACACAATTTGCCGACACCTCTTTCGAAAGCGTCGCCGGTTGCCGCGCGAGTGACGGGGACGGCGTGGTCACCTGCCGCGGTGTTAATGCTGCGACGCAGCGGTATTTACCAGGGCCGCCTGTCGAGTTCCAATCGCGAAATTCCACGAGACGTGAACGCGCTACCGCTTGGCCCGTCTCACTGGCCACGGTGACCCATCGTCAGGGTGTACTTGAGCGTGACAGGATTGGTGTGTAACGGATCATCGACGTCGTGAACTATGCACCCCGTGGAGCTGAGTTCGATTTCCTGGACACGGCCCACATCAGTGGGGAGAGACGTCTAAGCCAGTCCTGCCATCCTTCAAGCCGCACAGCCCAGGTGCTGAAGGAATGGTCAAAAAACGACCACTCGCGCCGTCACCCGTAACCGAGACGAACGGTGTAGAGAGGGCCTTTCCTGGAGGGGCTCCCACCCTGGTTCCCGTGACCCGTCGACTCAATTCCACCCTGCTCCCAGTGGGAACGCGAGCAGAGATTAACACAGGAAACGTGTGGAGAAGGGCTCCGGGTCCTTCACCCCCCCCCCCCCCCCCCCCCCCAAACGACCCCCCCCCCTCCTCCTACCCCTGTACTATAGCCCATACCCCACATACCCCGTGTGTAACCACGTGTGATAACCCCCGAAACGACTCCGCGTCGATGTAGCCGGTTCACCGCAGGTATTATATTACTACCGGTGTCTCCGTGGTATTTGTATCATACCACCACAGGCACCGACGTGGCTACCGGTAACATACCACTCCAGGTACTACGCAGGTCCCATCACGCACGCACCCACCCACGCGCACGCACCCACCCACGCACCCACCCACGCACCCACCCACGCATCCACGCACGCACCCACGCACGCACCCACCCACCCACGCACGCACGCACCCACGCACGCACGCACCCACGCACGCACGCACCCACGCACCCACCCACGCACGCACCCACCCACCCACGCACGCACGGACCCACGCACCCACGCACGCACCCACACGCGCACGCACAGTCCACGAGGGGGCGCTGGTGCCTGCCCCGTTGCGGTGAGCGCGCCCGGTGCGGTGCCCGGGCTGACACGGAGAGAGCCCATCGCCCAGCGGACACGCCGAATCACCGCGCGGCTCCATTGGCACCGCCAAAGTTTTCCCACTCCCGGTGGTGGCAACCGCGTGGCAGTGTCCGGCATTTAGCAGAATATGCAATGGCCTAGGGCTCCAAATAGCTCGAGGCGGCCGTGGAATCACGTAACAAGAATACACAAGCAGGCGTTACAGCTCTGATACATATCCGCCCACCGCCCCCCCCCCCCTCCCGTAAAGGCATATAAAAAGCTTTGCTTACGCATCCCATCAGCTGCACGGACTGCTCAACTGGGAGCGCCTAATTTCAGATCTCTGGACGGGTTTTGACATGTATCGTCTCATCGGCGGTCCGGCTTGCATGACTCAATGCTGGCGAACTGCCCAGATGTTTATAGGCAAGGGCCCTCTCTGTTAGATATGAGTCCTGGTTCGACACAACGCTAGACTGTATAGTACATAAAACGCAACACATTTGTCAATAATCCTGTGTGGCCTTAGAAGGGGGGAAATATCATGGACGACGTTTCGGGTAATGACCCTTGTAGCACATACCACGAAATGAACAAAGGCGCTCTATAAATATAAGATAAGATCAGAGTTGTTTTACTAAAACACGAGTGACAAAATAATCAAGCGGACGAATCACAATCTGAAAGGCAATGAAGCCCGACTCTGCTGATGAGATGATGATTGTTGAAACCCTTCCAGAGTTAAATTTCGATTTAAAGCTTTCGTGACTGCAGGGATTCATCTTCTTGGTTCTTTCGGTAAAGTCACGTAGAAGGGAAATAATAAAAGAATAAAAATTCGATTTAAAGCTTTCGTGACTGCAGGGATTCATCTTCTTGGTTCTTTCGGTAAAGTCACGTAGAAGGGAAATAATAAAAGAATAAAAATAAAACATAATAAAATATTACATAATTAAATATTATGTTTTATTTTTATTATTTTATTGTTTCCCTTCTACGTGACTTTACCGAAAGAACCAAGAAGAACTTTCCAGAGTTGTGTTTGTCGTAAGCCCAGAATGGATGCTGTTGCTACCGTGCACTCCCAGAAGGCAGTGTGGCTGATGGGATAAAAATGTTTTACGTGGAGGGACAGATGTGTGAACGGGACGTGGGGTCCGAGCTTTTATTTCGTGGGAGCTGCGTTCCGAGGTCGTGGGTCACGTTCCCATCGTGTCGACCCATCGACTGGACCTCCCGGTCAGAGGTCAGTCTCCCCGTCCGGACACAACGAGTCGTGCCAGACGTCGGTCCCGGCAACGCGAACGAGAGTTCGACCATCACCATGATGATCTGAGCTCATGTCCACCTCGGGCTGACGGGACAAGGAATGTTCATCAACGACGTGTGGATCTCCCTCTAGTCTTGAACGGACGTGGGGGGCGGGGTGGAGGTCTTACGTGAAGCGCTGCAGTGGAGAAGTGCTGCCCCCAATCCAATTGGGGTCTGAACCCCCGGGATCCACGGGGCCCACGGGGCCCACAGACTGAGGGGGGTAATGAGCGCAACATAGCCATGGGTGGAACACGCTGACGGGTAGGATTACGGTTACGAGTTAGGGATAGGCTTATTGGGTAAGGTAATGGCTGGGGTTAGGGTAGAGGTTAGGGATAGGCTTAAGGGGTAAGGGTTAGGGCCGGGGTTAGGGATATGGTAGGGATTTAAGTTCTAGATTTGAAGCTTTCGTGACTGCAAGGATCCATACTCTTTGTTTCGGTAAAGTCACGTAGTATATATAAGATGTCGTGTTTCTTAGAGCTCTCTTCACTTGATACAGTCATTTTGCTGTGACGGTTCCACCTGAAGACGGAGGCTTGTGTTGCCTCCGAAACGTCGTCATTTAATTTATTTCTTTCCTTTTTTAACCTACGTGACTTTACCGAAAAAACCAAAGAGTAGGGATTTAAGGTTAAGGATAGGCACCGGATGTAGGGTTATGGCTGGGTTAGGGTAGGGGTTAGGGATAGACTCAGGGGGTAGGGTTTTGGGTGAGATTAGGGATAGGGTAGGTTAGGAAGGTAATGTTTCGGAGCAGAATTTTCGCACAACAGCGCCCCACGTGTTTGAGCCATTATAGCAGCATTAACAGCACCATTAATTAAAGGAGCTCGTTTATCTTACTCGTGATTTCTGTCATCCCTGTGTCTGTGGTATCAATATCGCCGTGCACAGCATAACCCAAGCCTCACTCACCCAACAGCACACGCAGGAGATGCCATCACGTCAGCGCACACAACACATGAACGTTCTTTAACAATATTTTTCCCAGTGGCCACATAATAATAATAATAAAATCAGCATGTGCTGCATGGCGGACCACACGGCTTCATATGCCACGTGCTGTCTTACATTCCTCCAAACCACGGGTGGAACCATCAACAGCATCAGAACATCACCAGGCCACCTCGCACATCCCTTGCATAAATGACACGTTAAACACACGAGCCACAGGAGTGCGATTGTTGCCATGCAACGCGAACTATGGGCCGTGTATCAGAGGTCGCAACCGGGTACCCGATACCCGTACCCTACCCGATACCCGGCTATCCGTACCCGGCCGGGTATGGGTACCCGTTTGCGACCCTGGTGCGGCCGGGTACGGGTAGGCCGTGAGTCACTGGTGAGTAACTGTTTGTCACTCATTTCCCAACGTCTTGTCTCTTCTCACAATTAAAGTTCCTATAATCAACCCACCCACGCCTGCAACATGGCTTCATCCCAGAGGTCGCAATCAGGTACCCGATACCCGTACCCTACCCGTACCCGGCCGGGTACGGGTAGGATACGGGTATGGCCGGGTACGGGTACCCGTTTGCGACCCAGGAGCGGCCGGGTAGGGGTACGGGTAAGGAATCAAAACCCGTTTGCGACCTTTGCCGTGTATTCAACACGGAGACTCGTCGAGATACACTAAAGGAAATCCACATTGCGGGTGTCGCCGTGCGAACCAAACTATGGATGGTATCGTCAACCACTGTCGTCTGCGTTGCTTCCATGGAGTAAGAACAGCGAAACTACACGTACCCTCTCCTGAAGCGCTCTCGTGGCCAGCAGACCTCGAAATTGGCATTTCAGCTCCCGAACACATTGCCATCATACGCGTAAAATGCAACCAAGTCACGTGTACAGATGTTGACGTCACAAGGCCTCCGCAATGACGGCGCGTGTGCCCACAGCAACACGTGACAGCCCACGTGTTGCGTGTCAAGTCGCGATGTCACCTGCATTCAAACTAACTCCACGCTGGTAATGGCTTCGTTATCGAATGGAAGTCAAGGTCAACGCGAGTCTTGACATCGAGTACAGACAGAATCAGAGAGCTGCCCCCCCCTGCTGCTCCCCCCCCCCCCTGCTGCCCCCCCCCCCCTCCTGCTGCCCCCCCCCTTCCCCCCGCTCTCTCGTCGCCAGAGCGCCAGCCGGGAGCTGTCGGGACGAGCGCAGAGACGCGACGCTGCTCATGCGACATCGCCACTAACGGGGGGACTACACGCGATTAACCAGCTCATTATGGCAATTAATTAGAACACCCGCTCACACGCGCCCCCCACCCCCCCACCCTCGTGAGGTCAGGATAGAATACACGGCAGGGTCTATCCGCTGCTGGATGAAGCCCTTCCCAGGCCCACACACACAATCTCTTACGCGTCCGTGACATTCCACAATCCATCTCAGGTGGCCCATTGCGTCGCTCCGTCTCTCCCTCGCCGTCCCTCAGCATCTCTCGCTCCCAACGGCCCCGCGCCTTACACGCGATCACGTAGCGCCCCCTGGTGGCGAGACAGCTGAGTCTGGATCAGCACTCGCCCACGACAATGACGAAGATTCTCTTGAGCAAAAGACTGTTGGGGCGAGTGCTGTTAGCGAGCACCTATGAAGCCCGGAAGAGCACAATTGGTGGACTGGGTGGCCAGCAACTACACCCGGCCGCCTTTGTCTCCCGAGTGCCGATGTTTGCACGTCGAAACCAGGAACTCATTTGAGGCTGAGTCGACCTAGGGGATGTCCAGGACCGGTTCAGATAATTCATCGTCACTGGTGTTGGCCGTGAGCGGGAATCGCACTCGGGTCGCCGGGTTTGTAGCGCAGCGCGCTAAACCGCTACACTACCGCTCCACACACTCTCTCACACACACACAGACTCACCAAATCGCGACACCAAACGGCATCAGCATCAGCCATGGATGCGAAGTTCGTGACTTCAGTTCCCTCTGTGGCGACCGCAGCGGAATCCCAGAGAGAGGGCGGTGTCGCGTGTTTGGTGTTCGACTGCCGCTTATTAGCCTCCCGTAGGTCGACTCAGCCTTAAATTAGGTGACCTGGCGCGGTGTGTAAACATCGCCACTATGGAGACAAAGGCGGCCAGGCGTGGAGCTGGCTACCTGCCCCCTCGTGTGCTGCACCGACAACACTCGCCCCAACAGTCTATTGAGGCTGTACAGGGGATCTTTGTCTTTGTGTGTAGGTCGACTCAGCTTAACAGAGCACCCGGTACGGTGTGTAAGCATTAACATTGGGGAGACAAAGGCGGTCAGAGCGTGGTATTGCCGGCATTCATAGGCCGGCCCTCATTTACAGCACTTGCCCCAAACAGCCTATCAGAGGCTATACGGGGGGAGGGGTGCTTTTGTCTTTGTCGTGCGTTTAAATCGGATTGCGTCGTCGCCTCGATCTGCACGTTAATCGATCAGCATCTGCCGGACCGGATCCCGCTCCCCTTCCCCCCCACTCCCGCCACGGAGATTTAAATCTCCAAGCGAGGAGGGGATCCTGGATTGCAGCGATTCGGCCCCTGCGAGCGTGGGTAGAGGTCATCAGGAGAGGGGGACACGCGGGGCCAAAAGCGACCGAGAGAGCGAGGGGGGAGCGAGGGGGAGCCAGGAGGAGCCAGGGGGGGTCATGGCAGGCACGGCGATGGACGTGCTGAGCCTGCGGGAGTTCGCGACTGGGGCCGAGTTCTACGAAGAGTCACGGAGAGCGGAGAGCTTCGCTGAGTCGACTCACGATTTTGGCTGGGACCCTGCGCAGGTGAGAGGGAGAGAGGGGAGGGGGTGGGGGGGGGTGGAGCAGCACGGGCACAGCTGATCCCACGAGCACGTGGATCTCACACAAAGGCAAAGATTCACCATCCCACTCCCGCCCCCGGTATAGCCTTGACAAACTTTTGGGGCAAGTGCTGTTGGCGAGCGGGCACCTGGGAGGGCCGGCGCGGCACACGAGGGGGTGAGTGGGTGGCCAGCAAACACGCCCGGCCGCCTTTGTCTCCCGAGTGGGGATGTTTACACATCGCACCCATTTTGAGGTTGAGTCGACCTAGGGACGGCCCAGGGCTGGTGTTGGCCGTGAACGGAAATCTAACTCGGGTTCGTCACCGGGTTCGTAGCGCAGCGCGTTGATCGCTACCGCTCCACACAAACCGTGTATCACACACACACACCTTGTACCACACGGACCCTGTACCACATACACACACACCTTGAACCACACAGACACACACACTGTACCACACACACACCTTGAACCACACACACCTTGTATCACATACACACATAAACACTGTACCACACACACCTTGTACCACACACACCCTGTACCACACACACCCTGTACCACACGCACCCTGTACCACACACACACACACACTTTGCACCACACAGACACACACACTGTACCACACACACACACCTTGAACCACACACACCTTGTATCACACACACAAAGACAAAGATCCCCCGTATAGCCTGAACAGACTGTAGGGGCAAGTGCTGTTAGCGATCACCTCACACACACACTGTACCACACACACATTGAACTACACACACACACACACCCTGTTCAACACACATCCTGTACCACACACACCTTGCACCATACACAACTTGAACCACACACACACACAGTGCTAAACACACACACACACCCTGTACCACACACACCTCGAACCACACGCACAAAGACAACAGACTGTCGGGGGCGAGTGCTGTTAGCGAGCACCTATGAAGGCCGGCACGACACACGAGGGGGTGGGTGGCCAGCACCACATTCGGCCGCCTTTGTCTCCCTAGTGGCAATGTTTACACACTGCACCAGGTACTCGTTTGAGGCTGAGTCGACCTAGGGGAGGCCCAGAACTGGTACTACACACACACACACCTTGTACCACACACACACCCTGTACCACACACACACACCCTGTACCACACACACAAAGATAACAAAGATCCCCCATATAGCCTTAACAGACTGTAGGGGCAAGTGCTGTTAGCGAGCACCTATGAAGGCCGGAACGGTACACGAGGGGGTGGGTGGCCAGCACCACGCCCGACCGCCTTGTCTCCCTAGCGGCGATGTTACACATCGCACTAGGTACTCATTTGAGGCTGAGTCGACCTAGGGGAGGCCACGGACCGGTTGAGATAATCGTCACTGGTGCTTTTCCGTGAGCGGGAATCGAACCCGGGTCGCCAGGTTCGCAGTGCAGCGCGCGAACCGCTACACTACCGCTCCCCACAACACACACCTTGTACCACACACACACACCCTGTACCACACACACACACCCTGTACCACACACACACACCTTGTACCACACACACACACACCCTGTACCACACACACACACCCTGTACCACACACACACACCCTGTACCACACACACACACCCTGTACCATACACACACACACCCTGTACCACACACACACACCTTGTACCACATACACAAAGACGAAGACAGATCCCCTGTATAGCCTTAACAGACTGTAGGGGCAAGTGCTGTTAGCGAGCACCTATGAAGGCCGGAACGATACACGAGGGGGTGGGTGGCCAGCACCACGCCCGACCGCCTTTGTCTCCCTAGTGGCGATGTTTACACACCGCACCAGGTACTCATTTGAGGCTGTACCACACACACACCCTGTACCACATACCACCCACTCACTCTACCACACGCACACACCCTGTACCACCCACTCACTCTGTACCACACACATACACCCTGTACCACACACACACACACATCCTGTACCACACACACACACACACATCCTGTACCACACACACATCCTGTACCACACACACACACACCCTGTACCACACACACACACACCCTGTACCATACACACACACCCTGTACCACACACACACACACACACCCTGTACCACACACACACACACCACCTGTACCGCACACACACACTCTGTACCACACACACACCTTGTACCACACACACCCTGTACCACACACACACCCTGTACCACACACACACACACACCCTGTACCACACACACACAACACACACCCTGTACCACACACACACACACCCCTGTAACCACACACCACACACACCCCTGTACCACACACACACACACACACCCTGTACCACACACACACACACACACCCTGCACCACACACCCACACACACCTTGTACCACACACACACACCCTGTACCACACACACACACACACCCTGTACACACACACACACACCCTGTACCACACACACACCCACCCACTATACCACACACGCACACCCTGTACCACCCACTCGCCCTGCCCGTCGCTGCGCGCCGCACAGATGGCTGCCGCCGGGTTCGTGTGCCTGGATCAGCAGCCGGAGTCGATGTCTCGGCGCGGTGCTTCTTCTGTCTGCTCGAGGTTCGACGCTGGGTCTCTGGGACGATCCCAGTGCGCCG
This sequence comes from Lethenteron reissneri, assembly GCF_015708825.2. Taxonomy (NCBI): domain Eukaryota; kingdom Metazoa; phylum Chordata; class Hyperoartia; order Petromyzontiformes; family Petromyzontidae; genus Lethenteron; species Lethenteron reissneri. Next base: position 7,356,034 of record NC_083781.1, read on the forward strand.
AGACACACGGAGGGGCCCCCTAATCCCTCTGGGGTTGATCAATGATTTGCCACTTTGCGGGGGGGTGCGGGGGGGATCAACATCGAGGCCCTTGCTCGTCTCGGGGGCAGGTGAGACGGTGGGGAGGGGGGGGCACCAGGGAATATTCATGTAGAAGGGCAGCGAACCATTTTGATTTTGTATCTGTCAATATAATTGATAAATGTTCAACCAGGTTCTTCGAGAAATCGTGTTACTTTGTATTGGTTATTGCTGTGATTGAATAGGATCGTACGAGTAAAACAAAAATCGGCTTGAATTTGAAATCGTTGGTATCCAAGGTGAGCTCGCTAACTCTAGGCCTGCTCGGCTTGTACTTGGCAGTCTTTGGAACGTCGCAACATGACCTTAAAATTATTTTATTATTAATTTTGGAGCTTTCGTGACTGCAGGAATTATTCTTTGGTTCTTTCGGTAAAGTCACGTACTTTACTACGCGTCTCTTCGTACTCATTGACATGTACATTTTTCTCTAACCCCTCCCTCTCTCTGCTCTTCCGCCCCCCTCTGTCTATTTAGGCCACCCCACAGAGACGATCACCCCTCTCTGTACCTGGGTTGCTCTCTCTATGTATCTTGGTGATATCTGTCTGCTTACATGTCTGTCTATAGTTTTCGAGGTTAGAGTTTATGTTCGTATTTCATTATACCTGATGATGATTGCTTGTGTTGCAATCGAAACGTCGTATGCTATTATTTCATTTATAATTTATCTTTATACGTGACTTTACCGAAAGAACCAACGAATATTTTATTATATATTAGATTATGTTATTATATTATTTTATTTATTCCATTCTACGTGACTTTACCGAAAGAACCAAGAAGAAAAAAAGGCATCACCTTTTGTGCACCCCCCTCCCCGCCCACCACCAGCTCCCACCGCACCTTTCCACCCACCCCCTCTCTCTCTCCCGCCACCCCAGGCAGGTGCACGCACTGGCGCTCTCTCCGCGTGCGCGTTCCTCGCTCTGCGCTCACCGTACGCCCTCCTCCCCGTCGAGGAGTTCCTGCGCCTTGAGCTTCAGCGCGCACACAACTACGTGGTGAGCGACGCAAGGAGCCCCCCCTCCCCCTCCTCCTCCTCCTCCTCCTCTACGCAGGGGGGGGGGGGGGTCCTGTGTTACCCAACACTGTGGAGACAGCAGCAAGGGTTGATGGATCACACACAGATGCTCCTGCTATTGTGGAGTGACTCATGCAGCCAGCTATGGCTGCAGAGTTTGGTGGTACATGTTGTTTACGGCGTTTATTGTGAAAATTCGGTCACAGTTCCATGACCACTGTTTCATTGCTTTCATGGCTTTATTTTGGTGATTTTCAAAAGTTTTATGGTTTGGCCATGTTTGTTTGTTGTAGTACAGAGTTAGACTGATGGCCTTAATCTAAGTTGTCTTGTGGTTGTTGTTGTTTGACTTGCATCCCACTGGGATTTTTGCACACAGTGTTGGTGTACAGTGATTTTTCTGCAATATTTTGCTGTCTTTTCTTGGATTTTCTGTTTGCACATAGTCACTATAAGATGTATTCTTGTTCATGTTTTTGTTTTTTGTTTGTTGCGGTTGCACCCAATTCAAGAGCCCGAATGGCTCACAGGGCTATACCTAATACATAAACTTGAACTTGAGATGCGGTGACACTCCCTATGGGGCATCGTGGAGTCTCGCCAGGAGAATGCGTTGCAGCAAATGTGACCTATCCAATCTAGTGACCCTATGACCCCGTGCCCCTGTGACCCCGTTGCGACAGAGGGAGATGGAGCGCCGCTTCCTGCACGAGTTCATGGACAGCGCGGCCACCGTGCGGCTCCACATGGAGCGGTTCATCCGCTAGGGGAGGGGGAGTGGGGGCAGGGGGTCATCGCTAGCACCCCTGTTCCACCAACTCTAACCCTAATCTCACCCTGACTCGCATCCTAACCCTATAATCACAACTCCCCAACGCTAAACCCAACCCCTTAACTGTAACCCAAACCCTATAATCATTACTAACCTGATAACTAACCTTATAATCCTTACCCAGGTAAGCCTATAATCACAACCCATACCTTGTAATCTTAACCCTGAATCTAGCTGTATGATCCTAACTCCCTTAAGCCTAACTCCAACCCTAACTCTAACCACAACACCAACACTTCATATCCCTTATCCTCTAACTCAATGCCCCACTATCTCTAATCCTAACCCCAGCTCTATCTAACACGATCGCTAACCCCAACCCTGACCCTGCCCGTCTGCCCCACTTGTTATGTGAGGTCCTAGACTCCCGTCCCCATGACCCCGGGCGCCACTGTGACTGAGCCTATGGGCCCCAATAAAGTTTCTCTCGCACTGACATTCCTGCGTTTGCCACCTCTTACTCAAGCCCAACGGCAGTCCGCGACAATCCGCCTCCTTCCCGTGTCCGTCCCTCCACAGAAGAAACACACACAGATGTAATTGTTTAGTTTAACAAGCAGGCTTTCGCAACCGATATTATCCCTAATAGAGGTTTTATGGGATATAGATCGCGTAAATATGAATGTGTCGTTCAAACCCCTGCCACCACCCGACACAACCAATTCGTAAGGTTTGTCACGGAAACAACATGCCAATTAGTTACGAGTTCAACCCACAATATTTACATTCCATCAGCCACACGGCCGTTTGGGCGGGGGTGGAAGACAGTGAAGCATTGAATTTCGATTTAAAGCTTTCGTGACTGCAGGGATTCATCTTCTTGGTTCTTTCGGTAAGTCACGTAGAAGGGAAATATACAATAATTAAAATAAAACATAATAAAATAATTCTCACGACGTTTCGGCCACACGCAAGCAGCCGTCCTCAGGTGAAAACCAGGTCTGTCGGGGAGACAGCGTCTGAATTTTATTATGTTTTATTTTTATTATTTATTACTTCCCTTCTACGTGACTTTACCGAAAGAACCAAGAAGATGAATCCCTGCAGTCACGAAAGCTTTAATAGAGATGACATTGTCATCCTCATCAGCCGACAATGGCAATGCCACAGTCATCATGGACAAAACCACACAATAACACAATTCAGGACCTACTTAATGATGGCAGCTATACCAAAATTAAAGAGTTCCCACCAACCGTCTCGTTACGAAAACCAACAATATCATCACTGATTCGACATCTTTGATCAAACCAACCAGGCAGTTTTCCTTAAAACCCTCTGCTGCTAGACCACCCAGATTGTATGGCTTACCAAAAATCCGTAAAGAAGGGACACCCCTTCGTCCTATCGTCTCCACCATTGACTCACCCACCTACAAACTGGCCCGATTTCTGTCTGAGACCTTACAACCATTCAATGGTAAGACCACCTCAGCTGTACTCAACTCAGCTCACTTGGTATCGTTAATTAAGGACATCTCACTATCTCCAGGTGTTCATATTCTTAGGTTTTTTCGGTAAAGTCACGTAGGTAAAACATTAAAATTAATAAAAGTAAAATCTAGTATCTCCAGGTGATTTGCTCGTTAGTCTCGACGTGGTCTCTTTGTTTACCAAACTTCATGTGATTGACACGATTGCAATCATTGAAGATTTAGTCCAACAAGGACTGAATGCTGATTGTACCGGCTGTTTACCTTCGCCCGGGGTAGAGCCCCCCCCGTGGGGGTCCCCTCGTGGGGAGGGGCATGGAAGGGGAGGGCAGAGAGGGGGAGGGGCAGAGAGGGGGAGGGGCAGAGAGGGGGGGGCAGAGAGGGGGAGGGGCATGAAGGGGGAGGGGCTGTTTACCTTCGCCCGGGGTAGAGCCCCCCCGTGGGGGTCCCCTCGTGGGGAGGGGCTGGAGGGGGAGGGGCATGGAGGGGGAGGGGCAGAGAGGGGGAGGGGCAGAGAGGGGGAGGGGCATAGAGGAGGAGGGGCACGTAGGGGGAGGGGCACGGAGGGGGAGGGGCACGGAGGGGGAGGGGGCATGTAGGGGAGGGGCTGTTTACCTTCCGCCCGGGGAACGGCGTCGCTGCCGCCCTTTGCCCCTCCCCCCCCGCTGCCCCCCCCCATCCCTCCCAGTCTCCCTCTGACTCTCTCCACCAGCACGATCTCTCCGCTCTCCCCGTCTCACACCAGTTCTCTCCCCCCCCTCCCACTGCCATCACCATCATCACATCATTCCCACCCTCGTCTTCTTGCTCGCCGGGGACGAGAGGAGACGCAGCCATGCCGAGCAGCAACCGGGGAGGCCGGCGGGTCACGCGGTACTTGAGGGCAGCGCGGGCGGGCTGGCGGGCCCGCGGGCGGGCAGGGGGACCAGGCAAGAGCGCAGGCTTCGTCTCGGCATAGGCCCGCGGAAGAGTGATGAGTTGTAGCGGTGGGGGGGGGGGGGGGAGAGGCGGCGTTTGAGGTGAGGAGAGGTGAGGATGAGGTGAGGATGGTGCACGAGGAGACGGTGAGGGGAGAGGGTGAGCGGGGAGAGATAAGAGTGAGAAGAGGCTGAGTTACGAGGTGTGTTGAGTGAGGCGAGGTGATGAGTGTGATGGATGAGGTGAGGGTTGAGGTGAGGGTTGAGGTGAGGGTTGAGGTGAGGGTTGAGGTGAGGGTTGAGGTGAGGGTTGAGGTGAGGGTTGAGGTGAGGGTTGAGGTGAGGGTTGAGGTGAGGGTTGAGGTGAGGGTTGAGGTGAGGGTTGAGGTGAGGGTTGAGGTGAGGGTTGAGGTGAGGGTTGAGGTGAGGGTTGAGGTGAGAGCGAGATGATGGTCGAGGTGATGGCCGAGGCGATGGTCGCGGTGATGGTTGAGGTGATGGTTGAGGTGATGGTTAAGGTGAGGGCGAGATGATGGCCGAGGTGATGGTTGAGGTGATGGTCGAGATGATGGTCGAGGTGATGGCCGAGGTGATGGTCGAGGCGATAGTCGCGGTGATGGTTGAGGTGATGGTTGAGGTGATGGTTAAGGTGAGGGCAAGATGATGGCCGAGGTGATGGTCGCGGTGATGGTTGCGGTGATGGTCGAGGTGATGGTCGAGATGATGGTCGAGGTGATGGTTGAGGTGATGGTTGAGGTGATGGTCGCGGTGATGGTCGAGGTGATGGTTGAGGTGATGGTTGAGGTGATGGTCGCGGTGATGGTCGAGGTGATGGTCGAGGTGATGGTCGCGGTGATGGTTGCGGTGATGGTCGAGGTGATGGTTGCGGTGATGGTTGAGGTGATGGTTAAGGTGAGGGCGAGATGATGGCCGAGGTGATGGTCGCGGTGATGGTTGCGGTGATGGTCGAGGTGATGGTTGAGGTGATGGTTAAGGTGAGGGCGAGATGATGGCCGAGGTGATGGTCGCGGTGATGGTTGCGGTGATGGTCGAGGTGATGGTTGAGGTGATGGTTGCGGTGATGGTTGCGGTGATGGTTGAGGTCATGGTCGAGGTGATGGTTGAGGTGATGGTTGAGGGGATGGTTGCGGTGATGGTTGAGGTGATGGTTGAGGTTAGGGCGAGGTGATGGTTGAGGTGATGGTTGAGGTGATGGTTGAGGTGAGGGTTGAGGTGAGGGTTGAGGTGAAGGCGAGGTGATGGTCGAGGTGAGGGTCGAGGTGAGGGTCGAGGTGATGGTTGAGGCGATGGTTGAGGTGAGGGCGAGGTGACTGTTGAGGTCATGGTTGAGGTCATGGTTGAGGTGATGATTGAGGTCATGATTGAGGTGATGGTTGAGGTCAGAAGGGCGAGGTGAGAGTCGGGCTCGCGTGCCGTGTTCGCCCGCAGGGAGACGTGGACGTGCGGTCTCTCGACTCGCGCTCCTCCTCGCCCGACCCCGCCACCCCCCTGCGCCGAGCCTCCCTCAAGGTACACGTCTGCCTGTGTGTCTGTCTGCCTGTGTGTCTGTCTGCCTGTGTGACTGTGTGTCTGTCTGTGTGTCTGTCTGTGTGTCTGTCTGTGTGTCTCTCTGCCTGTGTGTCTGTCTGCCTGTGTGTCTGTCTGCCTGTGTGACTGTGTGTCTGTCTGTGTGTCTGTCTGTGTGTCTCTCTGCCTGTGTGTCTGTCTGCCTGTCTGACTGTGTGTGTCTGTGTGTCTTTCTGCCTGTGTGTGTCTGCCTGTGTGTCTGTCTGTGTGTGTCTGTCTGTGTGACTGTCTGTGTGTCTGTCTATGTGACTGTCTGTGTGTGTCTGTCTGTGTGTGCGTGCGCCTGTGTGTCTGTCTGCCTGTGTGTGTGTCTGTCTGTCTGTGTATCTCTCTGCCTGTGTGTCTGTCTGTCTGTGTGTCTGACTGCCTGTGTGTCTGACTGCCTGTGTGTCTCTCTGCCTGTGTGTCTGTCTGCCTGTGTGTATCTCTGCCTGTGTGTCTCTCTGCCTGTGTGTCTGTCTGCCTGTGTGTCTCTCTGTCTGCGTGGGGAGTGCTGGTGTAGCGGTTAGTGCTACGCTGCGCCACGAACCCAGCATCCCGTTTTAAATTCTCGCTCATGGCCAACACCAGTGACAATTATCTGAACTGGTCCCGGGCCTTCCCTAGGTCGACTCAGCCTCAAATAAGTACCTGGTCCCGTGTGTAAATATCGCCACTGGGGAGACAAAGGCGGCCGGGCGTGGTGTTGGCTACCAACCCCCTCGTGCGCCGTGTTGGCCTTTATAGGTGCTCGCTAACAGCACTTGCCCCAACAGTCTGTTAAGGCTATAGAGGGAATCTTAGTCTTTGTATGTATCTCTCTAACTGCCTGTCTGTCTATCTGTAGGTGATGTCGAATGATGACCACAAACTCTTCCTTTGCTACTTTTCAGAGCAAGAAGTCCACCAAGGGAAGCAAAAAGTTGTCCAAGTCCGCCAGTAAGTTTCACCTGCGCCGCTCAGCCTGGTTCACGTTCACTCTGCAAGGGCACCGTGTGTATGAACAACAAAAGAATCCCCCGGCATCGCGCTGTTTCATTGCTTTCATGGCTTTATTTTGGTGATTTCGAAAAGTTTTTTGGTTTGGCCATGTTTGTTTGTTGTAGTACGGAGTTAGACTGATGGCCTTAATCTAAGTTGTCTTGTGGTTGTTGTTGTTTGACTTGCATCCCACTGGGATTTTTGCACACAGCGTTGGTGTACGATGTTTTTTCTGCAATATTTTGCTGTCTTTTCTTGGATTTTCTGTTTGCACTTAGTCATATATTCACTTTAAGATGTTTTCTTGTTCATGTTTTTGTTTTTTGTTTGTTGCACCCGATTCAAGAGCCGAATGGCTCGCAGGGCTATACCTAATAAATGAACTTGAACTTGTTATGAGGAGGTGGTGCGGCCAGAACCACGCCCAGCAGCCGCCTTGGTCTCCACAGTTTGGGATGATCGCACCGCTGCATGAGCTAAGACTTCATTGACCTCCAAGAGGTCAAGGGCTGGTTTAGATATTGGTTCATTGATGGGAGTGTGTGTAATGATTGATGTACGTGTGTGAGTATGATTGTACGTGTGACGGGGTGTGTTTATGATTGTTGTGGGGAGTGGTGGTGCAGTGGTTAGTGCACTGCACTACGAACCTGACAACCCGAGTTCGATTCTCGATTATAACAGTGTCAAATTATCTGAACTGGTTCTGGGCCTTTCCTAGGTCGACTCAGCCTCAAATGAGTACCTGGTGCGATGTGTAAACATCGTCACTTGGAAGATAAAGGTGGCCAGTTGTGGAGCTGACCACCCACCCCTTCGTGTGCCGTACCAGCCTTTATAGGTGCTCGATAATAGTACTTGCCCCAACAGTCCATTAAGGGCTATATAGTGTATCTTTGTCCTTGTTTATGATTGTGCAGTGTTTAGTACACTGCGCTATGATACCGGTGACACGAGTTCGATTCCTGCTCATGGCCAACATCGGTCGCAAATATATCCAGTCCTAGGCTTATATATCTGAACCAGAGGGGGCTAAACAGCCCGGCATGGTGTACCAAAAAGATGAGCCGATGACTGGTACAAGTGGTGTCAAGATTGGCCTCTGTGGAGGAAGCTCATGAAGGACGCTACTGGGCAGTTAGAGGCAGTCGTCCTCCAACAACAGCGGAGGGCAGAGGAGCGACGCTCACAACAACAAACGGAGCACCGGGCAGATAAAACGCAAGTTGGTAGAGTGGAAAACACAGGTGGTGCATCTGTCAATAATCTTAGGCAGTCAACCCATAATACTTGGGTCTGTCCTGTGACCTCCCTTCCAGCAGTGAGCCTTTCACACTTCACGTCGCCTCAGGGTGCACCTAGCCTGGCACAGTTGCCATGGTGACATCATCTCCACTTGGTGGCAAATGGCGGTTGTTGTTCTGCCGTTGCCACGCCGTAGCGAGGCGTGTCTTGTGTTGCTGCAGTGGTCGTTGTTGTTGTGGTTCAGAGTCCCCTTATGAGGGTGGAGTCCCTCGTGGCGGCGCCTGGCGCTCACTCACCGGCTCGGTCACCGCGTACGCCGAGCCCATGGGGACCCGGACACCACGACAGATGTGGCTGCACTCACTCCGCCAGGGCAATGGTGAGCCGGCCCCTCTCCTGCTTGTCCCCTTACTAGTCCACCTGCTAGTTCCCCTGCTTGTCCATCTGATAGTCCTTACCCTAGTCTACCTGCTAGTCCACCTGCTCGTCCACCTGCTAGTCCACATCTGAGTCCACCTGCTAGTCTCCGTGCCAATCCCTTGGCTAACCCTCCTCTACACTAACCCCTGGCTGGCATTGCCACCAGCCCGTCGTTCCCACAGACTGCACCGCGCGTGACAGCGATTGTGACGTGTGCGCACGTGTGACGCACGCAGGGCTCACTCAGTCCCTGAAGAGGCCGGGCTTCGAGAGCGCGGGGGGCAATGGGAGCGGAGTCCCCGACTACCTGAAAGAGGCGCTGGGCATGACTAGGCCCCGGCACGCGCGCTCTTCCCACACCGGTGGGCACCACGGCCGTACTGTTGTTACCACACCACCGTCGTGACACCGTCACACTGCTTGTCTGTCTTTGTGTGATATAGGGGATGTGGTACAAACTGAGTGTGGTGTCTACATGTATGTATGTCTGTGTTTGTGTGCAAGTGTTTGTATGATTGCCTATCTGCCTCTGAGAGGCCAGGGTGAGACTTGGAAGGCCCTATAGGGATGAGTGCATGTGTGTGTGCGTGCGTGTGCGCAGGCTACGTGCCCGGAACCCCCGACTACAAGGAGCGCGAGGCGATGTACGACGAGATCCTGGAGCTGAAGAAGGCACTGACAGCTGAGCGCGCGGCGCTGGAGACGATGCGCACGCGAGCCCGGCGCCTCGAGGCCGAGAGGG
>NC_083781.1:7365773-7387226 GCF_015708825.2 Lethenteron reissneri
CATGTGTGTAGGTGTGTGTGTGTGTTCATGTGTGTAGGTGTGTGTGTGTGTTCATGTGTGTAGGTGTGTGTTTCATGTGTGTAGGTGTGTGTGTGTTCATGTATGTAGGTGTGTGTGTTCATGTGTGTAGGTGTGTGGGTGTTCATGTGTGTAGGTGTGTGTTCATGTGTGTAGTGTGTGTGTGTTCATGTGTGTAGGTGTGTGTGTGTGTTCATGTGTGTAGGTTGTGTGTTCAAGTGTGTAGTGTGTGTGCTCATGTGTGTAGGTGTGTGGTGTTCATGTGTGTAGGTGTGTGTGTTCATGTGTGTAGGTGTGTGTGTGTTCATGTGTGTAGGTGTGTGTGTGTTCATGTGTGTAGGTGTGTGTTCATGTGTGTAGGTGTGTGTGTTCATGTGTCTAGGTGTGTGTGCTCATGTGTGTAGGTGTTGTGTGTTCATGTGTGTAGGTGTGTGTGTGTTCATGTGTGTAGTGTGTGTGTGTTCATGTGTGTAGGTGTGTGTGTGTTCATGTGTGTAGGTGTGTGTGTGTGTTCATGTGTGTAGGTGTGTGTGTCATGTGTGTAGGTGTGTGTGTGTGTTCATGTGTGTAGGTGTGTGTGTGTTCAAGTGTGTAGGTGTGTGTGCTCATGTGTGTAGGTGTGTGTGTGTGTGTTCATGTGTGTAGGTGTGTGTGTGCTTCATGTGTGTAGGTGTCTGTGTTCATGTGTGTAGGTGTCTGTGTTCATGTGTGTAGGTGTGTGTGTGTGTTCATGTGTGTAGGTGTGTGTGTTCATGTGTGTAGGTGTGTGTGTGTTCATGTGTGTAGGTGTGTGTGTGTGTGTTCAAGTGTGTAGGTGTGTGTGTGTGTTCGCGGCAGAGCATCACACGGCTGCCTGTAGGCGCCGTTCCATCACGCGGAAATCACAAGGCCGAGAGGGTGGCGTGGGCTCGGGGTGGAGGTGGTTTTGGGGGGGGGTGGAGGGGGGGGGGCTGTGTTGGTGGTGGTTTTGTGTGGGGGTGAGGTGGGGGGGGGGCCTGTAGGTGGTTGACAGATGACAATCAAAAGCGAAGCGCGCCATCGATGTTCGCCTTGGTCAGGAGTTGAACTTAGCCCACCGCTAAGTTCAACCCGCGTGCACGGCTAACATCAGTGCCGAGTGGCTTCTAAACCGATCCTGCCGCACCCCACACATAACGCACACTGATTGGCTAAAACAACTCCCCACGACACATGACATGGCCTTCATCGAGCGGTGGACTGACACGGAGCTGTAAACATGACTTTGTCCGTCTTCATTATCCGCCATGATCTACCCACCGCTGGATGAAGGCCACGCCGAACAGTCGCTCTCTCTCACGTTCCTGCGATCTCACGATTCCATCTCGCCCCCCCCACACACACCCTTCGCTCCCGCACAATCTAATCGCTCCATCTCCTCGGTGGATGTCCTCTCGGTGAGCCTTCGACTACCGGCCATCATCATCACCACCATCATCACCATCACCATCATCACCACCACCATCACCACTACCATCACCACCACCATCATTATCACCACCATCATCACCATCACCATCATCTCCACCACCATCATTATCACCACCATCATCACCATCACCACCATCATCACCACCACCATCATCACCACCACCATCATCACCACCACCGCCATCATCACCACCACCGCCATCATCACCACCACCATCATTACCACCTCCTCCGGTGGATAGAGGGGTAGGCGGGGTAGGTGAGATACAGGGGGAGTGAGGGGGTAGAGGGGGTAGGTGAGATACAGGGGGAGTGAGGGAGTAGGGGGGTAGGTGAGATACAGGGGGAGTGAGGGGGTAGGTGAGACACAGGGGGAGTGAGGGGGTAGGTGAGATACAGGGGGAGTGAGGGGGTAGGGGGGTAAGTGAGACACAGGGGGAGTGAGGGGGTAGGTGAGATACAGGGGGAGTGAGGGGGTAGGGGGGTAGGTGAGATACAGGGGGAGTGAAGGGGTAGGTGAGATACAGGGGAGTGAGGGGGTAGGGGGGTAGGTGAGATACAGGGGGAGTGAGGGGGTAGGTGAGACACAGGGGGAGTGAGGGGGTAGGGGGGGTAGGTGAGATACAGGGGGAGTGAGGGGGTAGGGGGTGTAGGTGAGACACAGGGGGAGTGAGGGGGTAGGGGGGGTAGGTGAGATACAGGGGGAGTGAGGGAGTAGGGGGGTAGGTGAGATACAGGGGGAGTGAGGGGGTAGGTGAGACACAGGGGGAGTGAGGGGGTAGGTGAGATACAGGGGGAGTGAGGGGGTAGGGGGGTAGGTGAGACACAGGGGGAGTGAGGGGGTAGGTGAGATACAGGGGGGTGAGGGGGTAGGGGGGGTAGGTGAGATACAGGGGGAGTGAGGGGGTAGGTGAGATACAGGGGAGTGAGGGGGTAGGGGGGTATGTGAGATACAGGGGGAGTGAGGGGGTAGGTGAGACACAGGGGGAGTGAGGGGGTAGGGGGGGTAGGTGAGATACAGGGGGAGTGAGGGGGTAGGGGGGGTAGGTGAGACACAGGGGGAGTGAGGGGGTAGAGGGGGTAGGTGAGATACAGGGGGAGTGAGGGGGTAGGGGGGGTAGGTGAGATACAGGGGGGAGTGAGGGGGTAGGGGGGGTAGGTGAGATAAGGGGGAGTGAGGGGGTAGGGGGGGTAGGTGAGACACAGGGGGAGTGAGGGGGGTAGGGGGGGTAGGTGAGATAAGGGGGAGTGAGGGGGTAGGGGGGGTAGGTGAGACACAGGGGGAGTGAGGGGGTAGGGGGGGTAGGTGAGATAAGGGGGAGTGAGGGGGTAGGGGGGGTAGGTGAGATAAGGGGGAGTGAGGGGGTAGAGGGGGTAGGTGAGATAAGGGGGAGTGAGGGGGTAGAGGGGGTAGGTGAGACACAGGGGGAGTGAGGGGGTAGGGGGTAGGTGAGACACAGGGGGAGTGAGGGGGTAGGGGGGGTAGGTGAGGAACAGGAAGGGTGAGGGGGTAGGTGAGATACAGGGGAAGTGAGGGGGTAGGGGGGGTAGGTGGGATACAGGGGGAGTGAGGGGGTAGGGGGGTAGGTGAGACACAGGGGGAGTGAGGGGGTAGGTGAGACACAGGGGGAGTGAGGGGGTAGGGGGGTAGGTGAGACACAGGGGGAGTGAGGGGGTAGGCGGGATACAGGGGGAGTGAGGGGGTAGGGGGTAGGTGAGACACAGGGGGAGTGAGGGGGTAGGTGAGACACAGGGGGAGTGAGGGGGTAGGGGGGTAGGTGAGACACAGGGGGAGTGAGGGGGTAGGTGGGATACAGGGGAGTGAGGGGGTAGGGGGGTAGGTGAGACACAGGGGGAGTGAGGGGGTAGGTGAGACACAGGGGGAGTGAGGGGGTAGGGGGGTAGGTGAGACACAGGGGGAGTGAGGGGGTAGGTGAGACACAGGGGGAGTGAGGGGGTAGGGGGGTAGGTGAGACACAGGGGGAGTGAGGGGGTAGGTGGGATACAGGGGAGTGAGGGGGTAGGGGGGTAGGTGAGATACAGGGGGAGTGAGGGGGTAGGTGGGATACAGGGGGAGTGAGGGGGTAGGTGAGACACAGGGGGAGTGAGGGGGTAGGGGGGTAGGTGAGACACAGGGGGAGTGAGGGGGTAGGTGAGACACAGGGGGAGTGAGGGGGTAGGGGGGTAGGTGAGACACAGGGGGAGTGAGGGGGTAGGTGGGATACAGGGGGAGTGAGGGGGTAGGGGGGTAGGTGAGATACAGGGGAGTGAGGGGGTAGGTGTGGTAGGTGGGATGCAGGGGAGTGAGGGGGTAGGGGGGTAGGTGAGACACAGGGGGAGTGAGGGGGTAGGTGGGATACAGGGGGAGTGAGGGGGTAGGGGGGTAGGTGAGATACAGGGGAGTGAGGGGGTAGGGGGGTAGGTGAGGAACAGGGGGAGTGAGGGGGTAGGGGGGTAGGTGATATACAGGGGAGTGATGGGGTAGGGGGGTAGGTGAGACACAGGGGGAGTGAGGGGGTAGGTGGGATACAGGGGGAGTGAGGGGGTAGGGGGGTAGGTGATATACAGGGGAGTGAGGGGGTAGGGGGGTAGGTGAGACACAGGGGGAGTGAGGGGGTAGGTGGGATACAGGGGGAGTGAGGGGGTAGGGGGGTAGGTGAGACACAGGGGGAGTGAGGGGGTAGGTGAGACACAGGGGGAGTGAGGGGGTAGGTGAGATACAGGGGAGTGAGGGGGTAGGGGGGTAGGTGAGACACAGGGGGAGTGAGGGGGTAGGGGGTAGGTGAGATACAGGGGAGTGAGGGGGTAGGGGGGTAGGTGAGACACAGGGGGAGTGAGGGGGTAGGTGGTACTGGGGGGGGGGGATCGAAATCCCGGTCGCGCTGTGGTATCGACCACGTGTGGAGCGATGTGAAGTGGGGGGGGGGGCGGTGTTTGTCAACGATAGAGATTTTGGCTGAGACGTCGATGGGATCCGCAATGGCACGGTTGATCAGGGAGAAGGTGGGGGGGGGTCTGGAGATGGGGGGGGGGTCACGCTCTCCCCTCGTCACTCTCCGCCTCGCCTCGTCGCTCCTCGTTAATGGGTCTCACCCCGCCCCCCCCTCCCCCCACCTCGCCCCCCCCCCTCCCCCCACCTCGCCCCCCCCCCTCCCCCCACCTCGCCCCCCCCCCTCCCCCCCACCTCGGTGCTTCGCTAATCCATCCTCTCCGCAGCTCGGCGAGCCGTGAAATAGCGGGGTCACGGGTCACGCACGCGATGGACGCCGAGACGAGCTCACGCACACGCGCAGTTACACACACACACAGTAACACACACACGCAGCTACACACACACACAGTTACACACACACAGTTACACACACACGCAGTTACACACACACAGTTACACACACACAGTTACACACACACAGTTACACACACACAGTTACACACACACGCAGTTACACACACACAGTTACACACACACAGTTACACACACACAGTTACACACACACAGTTACACACACACGCAGTACCACACAGTTACACACACGCGCAGTTACACACACACACAGTAACACACACACGCAGCTACACACACACACAGTTACACACACACAGTTACACACACACAGTTACACACACACGCAGTACCACACAGTTACACACACGCGCAGTTACACACACACACAGTAACACACACACGCAGCTACACACACACACAGTTACACACACACACATAGTTACACACACACAGTTACACACACGCAGTAGCACACAGTTACACACACGCGCAGGTACACACACACACAGTAACACACACACGCAGCTACACACACACACAGTTACACACACACATAGTTACACACACACAGTTACACACACACGCAGTACCACACAGTTACACACACGCGCAGTTACACACACACACAGTAACACACACACGCAGCTACACACACACACACTTACACACACACACATAGTTACACACACACAGTTACACACACGCAGTAACACACAGTTACACACACACGCAGTTACACACACACACACACACAGTAACACACACACACAGTTACACACACACACGCAGTTACACACACACGCAGTCACACACACACAGTTACACACACGCAGTAACACACAGTTACACACACACGCAGTTACACACACACACAGTAACACACACACAGTTACACACACACGCAGTTACACGCACACGCAGTTACACACACGCAGTTACATACACACACAGTTACACACACACACACACAGTTACACACACACAGTAACACACTCACACAGTTACACACGCAGTAACACACACACAGTTACACACACACACAGTTACAGACACACAGTTACACACACACAGTAACACACTCACACAGTTACACACACACACAGTTACACACACACGCAGTTACACACACACACAGTTAAACACACACAGTTACACACACACAGTTACACACAGAGTTACACACACACAGTTACACACACGCGCAGTTACACACACACAGTTACACACACACAGTTACACACAGAGTTACACACACAGTTACACACACACACAGCTACACACACAGAGTTACACACACACAGGCACACACACACAGGTACACAAAGACAAAGATCCCCCGCATAGCCTTAACAGACTGTAGGGGCAAGTGCTGTTAGCGAGCACCTATGAAGGCCGGTACGGCACACGAGGGGGTGGGTGGCCAACACAACGCCCGGCCGCCTTTGTCTCCCTAGTGGCGATGTTTAGGTATTAATTTGACGCTGAGTCGACCTAGGGGAGTCCCAGTTGAACCGGTTTGCAATAATCGCCGCTGTCGTTGGGCGTGAGCAGGTATCGAACCGGGGTGGTGAAGTTCGCAGCGCAGCGCGCTCACTGTTGCCCTCCACACTCCACTCCACAAGCACTCAGTCACGCACGGTCACACCACCAAAACAACAACAACAACATTAAGTGGTGGTGGTGATTTCGCTACGTCGCTTGTGCCAGGCTAGGTGCACTTTGATGCCATCTCGTGAAGTGTGCAAGGTTGCTGCTGCTGCTCCTGCAAGAAGGCAGGAGGGCACGTGACGGACCCGGGTGCCACGTGTTCGACTGACTGAGATGGCTGGCCGATGCACCACCATCACCTGTGCTCCCCTCACTCTCGCCACCACCACCACCACCACGACCAACTGAGGGGCAGAGTCGCCCCCCCCCCTTGTCCCATCCCGTGGTTTGGGCTATGGGTGAGGGGGGTGAGGGGGGGGTCCGCCTTCCTAAAAGAGCTCGAATCTTCACTTCTGAGCCTGGCGGCTGGAGATCCGATCACATTCTCCCCCTTTACAATAAAAACATTTTTTTTAAACAAAAAACCCTCGCTCACTTTCAAGGAAGACGCGCACCATAACTCGCGCCCATTGTACCGACGACAGCGCTGTTTGCTGCTGGTCCGCTCGGCGACTTTGTCTTGATGAGCGCCTGTGCTCAGCGCCCGTGTCACCGTGACCGCACCGCCGAGGTCTCCAAGGCGATGCCGCCACCGGTCGCTGTGCGTGTGGGTGGGCGTCAAGCCCAGAGGCGCTACAGCTCAGCGCGAACTAAACTCCATCCGTTGCCCATCTGTACGGCGATAGAGCGCTGCCCCCCCCCCCCCCCCCCGTCGCGCACAAGGCGTGGGGGTTTCTCCGGGTGCTCGGGTCCTCCCCCCCCCCTCCCCTCTCCGCGCCCCTCACTTGTCGAACAAACGCAACTCGTCATCAATTGTCAGAAAACCACTCCTCCATCTCAGCGCCATTCTCGTGGGGAACGGGGAGCCGGGCGGGGAGGAGGCGGGGGGGGTGTTAAGGAAGGAGACGGGGGGGGAGGAGGAGAGGGGGGGGGGTACTAAGGAAGGAGACGGGAGAGGAGGAGAGGGGGGGGGTACTAAGGAAGGAGACGGGGGAGGAGGAGAGGGGGGGGGGGTACTAAGGAAGGAGACGGGGGAGGAGTAGGCGGAGGGTGGGGCGAGGGGGGGGTGCTAAGGAAGGAGACGGGGGGGGGGCGAGGGGGAGGAGGCGGCGGGGGGGGGGGGGGTACTAAGGAAGGAGACGGGGGCGGGGGGAGGGAGGAGGCGAGGGGGGGGGGTGCTAAGGAAAGAGCTGCCAGTGCTATTCAGTGGCCTAAAATAAATTGTTTCGCTCCGGATGATCGCTGCAAAGTATGACCTGTGTTTTGATTTAGTGTGCTGATCTTAAAGGTGCATTGAAAAATTATAATACGCCGATTGATGCTCCTGCTGTTGTGGAGTGACTCATGCAGCCAGCTATGGCTGCAGGGTTTTGGTGGTACATGTTGTTTATGTCATTTATTGTGAAAATTCCGTCATAGTTCCTATGATCACTGTTTCATTGCTTTCATGGCTTTATTTTGGTGATTTCGAAAAGTTTGTTTGATGGCCTTAATCTAAGTTGTCTTGTTGTTGTTGTTTGACTTGCATCCCACTGGGATTTTTGCACACAGCGTTGGTGTACGGCGTTTTTTCTGCAATGTTTTGCTGTCTTTTCTTGGATTTTTTGTTTGCCCTCAGTCACATATTCACTATAAGATGTTTTTTGTTCATGTTTTTGTTTTTTGTTTGTTGCGGTTGCACCCGATTCAAGAGCCGAATGGCTCACAGGGCTATACCTATTACATTAACTTGAACTTGAGTGGCGGTGCTGCCTCGTGGCGAGATGGGGGGGGGGCGAGGTGTGTTGATCCGCTTACTCGGAGGTTCATGAGTGGCACAAATCTCCGTGCCAGATTCATCCGACGTTCCTCTCGGCGTCTGCAGGCCATTCAACTCACTCGCTTCGCATCCTCCGTCGCATTTCTGTCCCTCCACGTAAGAAGAAAAACATGTTTTTTTCTTTTTGATACATCCCATCAGCCGCACGGCCTTCTGAGAGCCGCGTGATTTTCAGCAGCGTTGATTCGACACGTTCACAAACTCTGGAGCGGCTGCGAGATTCGGTGTCCCATCAGCAGAGCCGGGCGGCACGCGTCAACCACAACGTGAGTGGGACCGGAAGGCAGGAACACATCACGGAGAACGGGGCGGCAGCAGAGCAGACAGAGAGACGCGGAGAGAGGGGGGGGGGGCAAGAAGGGAGGGGAGGCTGGGGAAGAAGGGAGGGAGACGCTCGCTACGACCGCGACCTCTCCCGCGTGAGGAGCTCATGCCCTCACCATCTGCTCTCCCTCCCCATCTCCCAGCAGCAACACAATCCACACTTAACCCAACACTCCCACTGCGCACTCCCCTCCCGCCGTCACGTCCTCCTCCACGTTGCCCCTCCCCCCAGCGCCCTGCTACCCCCCCCCACCCTCTCATCGCGTCCTCTCGTGCCGAACACGAGAACGCAGCGGTGAGCGAGTTTGCCGGGGTCATTGTTTGAGTGGGGATTGGGATTTGTATTCTGTTCGGGGTACCGTGACCCGCGCGAAAGGGGGGTGAGGTGTTGGGCCGAGGGAAAGGAGGGGAATTGGAGGGTGGGGAGGGGGGGGGAGATTGAGCCGTGGGTAACTATTGACGCCATTCTCATCATACGGTCCCATCAGCCACGCGGTCTTTCCTTCCAGGCCAGTCTCGGCACGCAGCGTCTCATCAGCAGTGCCGGCCCAGCGCTGCTGAACTTGCTGTTTATTATTGAGGGCGACGACCCTTGTAAGGGCGACAGAAACTTTTCCTCGCACGCTCCCGACCTTTTAGTGCTCCTCAACGCCCCGGGGAATATCTGCCGAGTCAGTGTCCATGCGTCACAGCACCGCCTGCCAGCCCAGGGCACGTGCAAGGTGGCTCAAACTGGCATTTAATTTAACGGCAATGAGATGTGTTTTTATTTGTTGATTTTTATCTCCTGTGTCTTCTTGTTTTATCGTCGCTGTATTTCCCTGTTCGGCGTTAAACACTTTGCGAGGCATATGCGGTGAGCGGAGTCGTATAAAATGAGCATTCGGGCAGCCTGGGAACAGACACCACCCTCCCTCACTCCCTCCCTCCGCCGGGGAGGGAGGGCAGCCCTGCCCGGCGCTCCACCTGGTCTCGGGATCTGGCACATCAGCCAGCCACTCACTCGCTCGCTCACCCACCCAGTCACTCACTCACCCGCACACTCACTCGCCCACGCATTCACCTACCCACTCACCCGCAACTCACACACCCACGCACTCCCCTACCCACTCACCCGCACATTCACACACACACCCAGTCACTCACTCACCCACACACTCACCCACACACTCACACACCCACCCAGGCGCTCACTCACTCAAACGCACTCACACACCCACCCACCCGCACATTCACACACCCACCCAGTCACTCAGTCACCCACGCACTCACCCACTCACCCGCACACTCACACACTCACCCAGTCGCTCACCCACGCACTCACCCACTCACCCACACACTCACACACCCACTCAGTCGCTCACTCACCCACGCACTCACCCACTCACCCACCCACACACTCACTCACCCACGCACTCACCCACGCACTCACCCGCACACTCACTCAAGCTCTTGATCGTTCTTCTGAGGGTTAGTGCTCGGGTTGGGGAAGTGGTTACAGGTCTGGCTGGGGATGTAGGGTTGGGGTAGGGGTTAGAGGGGTCTGGTTGGGGGTGTAAGGGTGGGGGTAGGGGTTAGAGGGGTCTGGTTGGGGCTGTAGGGTTGGGGATGTAGGGTGGGGGTAGGGGTAGGGGTGGGAGTAGGGGTGGGGGTAGGGGTGGGGGTAGGGGTGGGGCGGCTAAGTCGACATTGACGGGAGCACGCCTCGTGCAGTCGATACGCGCCTCGCGGCGACACGCGATTAAAAAATCCACCTGTAAAGCACGGGGCGGATCGCGAAAGTCGCGGAGTGGAGTCTGCGAAACACGGAGCGGATTCCGACAAAGTGGAAGGGGATTGTACGGGGGGGGGGGGCGAGTAAAAGGGGTTGAGGGGTTAACGGCGACTACGGCGAAGGGAGCGGGAGGGGGGGGGGGCACTGTGACGAGTCCCCTTGGGCCCCCCTCTCGAGCCAACCCCCATCCCAGCTCCACGCATCTCTGCACTACCCCCCCCCCGATCCGTCGCCTTTTCTTTACATCCTCGTTAGGGGTCCAACCCCCACGGCGTTAAGCGGGAATAGGGGGGGAGGGGGGGTTAAAGGGGTAAGAGAGGAGGGAGAGCTCTCACACTCTCACTCACACTCTCACTCACACTCTCTCACACACACTCACTTACACACTCTCACACACTCTCACTCACACTCACACACTCTCACTCACACACTCACACACTCACCCACTCTCACACACACACTCTCACACTCACACACTCACCCACTCTCACACTCTCACTCACACTCTCACTCACACACTCTCTCACACACACTCACTTACACACTCTCACACACTCTCACTCACACTCTCACTCACACACTCTCACACACACTCACACACTCTCACTCACACACTCACACACTCACCCACTCTCACACACACACTCTCACTCTCACACTCACCTCTCACTCACACTCTCTCACACTCTCACACTCTCACTCACACACTCTCACACACTCTCACTCACACACACACATTCTCACACTCACACACTCTCACTCACACACTCACACACTCACCCACTCTCACACACACACTCTCACTCTCACACTCACCTCTCACTCACACTCTCTCACTCTCACACACTCTCACTCACACTCTCTCACACACACTCACACTCTCACTCACACACTCTCACTCACTCACTCTCACTCACACACTCACAGTCACACACTCACACACTCTCACATTCTCACCTCTCACTCACACTCTCACACTCACACACTCTCACACTCACACTCTCACTCACACTCTCACTCACACACTCTCTCACTCTCACACTATCCCACTCTCCCACTGTCTCACTCACATACTCACACATCTCACTCTCACACTCTCCCACGCTCTCACTCTCTCACGCTTTCACTCTCTCACACTCTCTCACTCTCTCACTCTCACACTCTCACTCTCTCACACTCTCTCACACTCTCTCACTCTCACACTCACACACTCACACACTCTCACACTCTCACTCACACTCTCACTCTCTCACACTCTCACTCTCACACGCTCTCTCACTCTCACACTCTCTCACACTCTCACACGCTCTCTCACTCTCACACTCACACACTCACACACTCTCACACGCTCACACGCTCACTCACACTCTCACTCTCTCACTCTCTCACACTCTCACTCTCTCACTCTCTCACACTCTCTCACTCTCTCACACTCTCCCACTCTCTCATTCTCACACTCACACACACTCACACTCTCACTCACACTCTCACACTCTCTCACACTCTCACACTCACACACTCTCACACTCTCACTCTCACACTCACACACACTCACACTCTCACACTCTCTCACACTCTCACTCTCACACTCACACACACTCACACTCTCACTCTCACACTCTCACTCTCACACTCTCACTCTCTCACTCTCACACCACACACTCTCACTCTCACACTCACACACACTCACACTCTCACTCACACTCTCACACTCTCTCACACTCTCACTCTCACACTCACACACACTCACACTCTCACTCTCTCACTCTCACTCTCCCACTTTCACACTCACACACACTCTCACACTCTCCCTCACTCTCTCACACGTTCCCACTCTCACACTCTCACACTCTCTCACACTCTCTCACACTCTCTCACTCACACTCTCTCACTCACACTCTCACAACTCACACTCTCTCTCACTCTCACACTCTCTCCCACTCCCCCACTCAGGCACGCCCTCACTCTCACAACCGCTCCCCTTCACCTCCTGCTATTCCGCGCCATTCCCTCATCACAGCAATGAGGAAGCTCCGAGCGATACGGGGGGGAGGCGGGGGGGGGACGCGGGGGGGGGGGGTGGAGCCAGGGGGTAGCGGGGGGGAGGCGGGGGATAGCGGGGGGGAGGCGGAGGGTAGCGGGGGGGGAGGCGGGGGGTAGCGGGGGGGAGGCGTCACGGGCAGTCACAGCAGCAGTCACGCCGGCTGACGTCTATTTGTCTCTATTAGAGGACGCGGATGTCGCGGTGATGGATCGGGTCCCCCCCCTCTCTCTCTCCCCAGGCCAAGCAACCCCGCCCCTCACTCCCCCCCCCCCCTCCTGCCACTACGCGGCTGGGATCCAGGTCACCACGGATACCAAAGTAAGGGAGACATGAATGATGCAAGCCCCGTGATGATGATGATGGTGGTGATGGTGGTGGTGATGGTGGTGATGATGGTGGTGATTATGATGGTGGTGATGGTGGTGGTGATGGTGGTGATGATGGTGGTGATGATGCCCTTCGCTCGTTCATTCTTGAGGTGGAAGAACACCTCGTGTGACGGGTGTCCACGGCGGTGATTCACCCAGCAGGGGCCTCGCCGAGTCTCAAGACAAGTTTGCAAGAGGATGCTGCTACCGTGGGATGCTCGCCCACGAATCCCATGAGTGGCGAGAGTTCGGCTGCGCGTGGTAGGAGCACGAAGATGCATCCAGCACCGCTCTCTGTCAACGAGCGGGGCGGCGCTCAAAAGCTCCGCACAGATAGATTCAAGAATCCACGACTGTGCTGCCATCCGCTGGCCGCATCGCAGCCCAAGCTGTTTCCCTCCCGCACCTCTCCGACCGAGCAGTGGGCAGGCTCAACCCCGCTGAGCTTCTGAGGGTCTTCCAGGTCGGGCGCGCTCAACTTGATTCGTTTTCAACACAGCTGCTCCCGCACGCTAGGAGGGCCCGAAGGTCGAAAGCGTCGAGCGGCCAGCAACAAACGGCACTCGTCAAAGTTGACGCGTTTGTTGACTCGAGCGAGGCGATTGGCGCGCGCGAGAGAAGCCGCGGCAGAAGAGGCGCCGCTGGGAGGAGGGAGTCGTTCAGTGGAGCGGTGCTCGGGAACACGCGGACAGGGGCGTGAGGTCGTGACCTAAAGTGGGGTGAGCAGAGCCGGATTAAGATTGGGTCGCCCCCCTGGGCTACAGGGTACTGTGAGCCCCCCCCCCCCCAGCAATATTTTCAAAATTTTAAAATAAATTTCACAAGGCTAACAACAGATAAAATTCAGCATTCACGAATTAAATCACTTTTCACTGAATCTGTTGGAAGCCCTCCAGCTGACGGAGGCCCATGGGCTGCAGCCCCTGGAGCCCCCGTGCCTTGATCCGGCCCTGGAGGTGAGTGGGTAGGTGAGTGGGTCGTTTGGTGAGTGGATGAACAAGTAGGTGGGCGAGTGGGTAGGTGAGTGGGTGAGTGAGTAGGTGAGCGGGTGAGTGAGTAGGTGAGTGAGCCAGTGAGTGAGTAGGTGAATGGGTGAGTGAGTAGGTGAGTGAGCCAGTGAGCGAGTAGGTGAATGGGTGAGTGAGTAGGTGAGTGGGAGAGTGGGTGTGTATTTGAGTGAGTGAATGGGTGGGTGGGTTAGTGAGTAGGTGAATCGGTCAGTGAATAGGTGAGTGGGTGAGTGAGTAGGTGAGTGAGCCAGTGAGTGAGTAGGTGAGTGGATGAGTGAGTAGGCGAGTGGGTGTGTATTTTAGTGAGTGGGTGAGTAGGTGAATAGGTGAGTGAGTAGGTGAGTGAGCCAGTGAGTGAGTAGGTGAATGGGTGAGTGAGTAGGTGAGTGAGCCAGTGAGTGAGTAGGTGAATGGGTGAGTGAGTAGGTGAGTGAGCCAGTGAGTGAGTAGGTGAATGGGTGAGTGAGTAGGTGAGTGAGCCAGTGAGCGAGTAGGTGAATGGGTGAGTGAGTAGGTGAGTGAGCCAGTGAGTAAGTAGGTGAGTGGATGAGTGAGTAGGCGAGTGGGTGTGTATTTGAGTTAGTGGGTGAGTGAGCCAGTGAGTGAGTAGGTGAGTGAGCCAGTGAGTGAGTAGGTGAGTGAGCCAGTGAGTGAGTAGGTGAATGGGTGAGTGGATGTGCGAGTGTTGTCGTTATCTGCGTGGCTGTCACGGTGTTGGCCGAAAGGGTCAGTGGCGTCTACGGAGGCTCACGGAGGGAGCTCGTTGGATCTGGGAGTTGGCGGGTGGGTGGTGGGGGGGTCAGAAAGACAACGGAATATGAGGGGGGAGGTAGGGATTGGGGGGGGATGTGTGCCCCGCGGGAGGGCGAGGTGCCATCGATTATCGTTTTAACCTTTGTTTAGAGCGCGCCCGGGTAAACACAGCTCCATCACAGCGGACTCCACGGCCGTCGCCGCACAGATCGATCCTGGGTGTAAATTCACCGCGGTGGTCTCCCTGGGGGGGTGGGAGGTGGGAGGTGAGGGGTGAGGGGTGGGGAATGTGGAGGGACTAATGCATTTCTCGTTCTTATTTTCGCCATGAATCCGAAACGGCCACGTGACTCAGCGAAGAAGCGAGCGGATTCAAAACCTGGCCGGGGAGGGTTGACTCAGCCCATCATCATCCCTCACTCAGTGGTCGATAAAATAGATACAACTTTGTGTGGAAGTCTACAACATTGATTGTCCTTTGTGTAGACTCGCCTCCTCCTCCCCGCCTCGCCATAGGAATGTGGAAATTCCACCACAGAGCTCAGGGCTGACCTCTCGAGCAAATGCAGCTTCCGCCTCGAACCCTCTCGTTGCAGCCAGCTCCCGTCACCCGTATGACCCCAGTGACCCCCGTGACCCCACGGGCCGTGTGTTGTATCGGTCTGGGCCGAGCCAGGGTCCTCATCAAACACGGATGGGGCCTTTCGCCTATAAACATTCCTGCGGAGGGAGCTGGTAGGAACGTTGGGTTGCTCGGTCAATGGCCAGGGTCAACGGCGGCGTGGTGTATTCCGCAAATATGCCCGACTGTGAGGGTGGGCACAAGCCGGCGTGAGTAGGTTAAACGTTGAGTTGTATAAGGGCACCACGTGAAGCCCGCCTCCCCAAGCCGTGTCGGTCATGGGGGGTTGTTTGACCATACTTCACCACGATGGTCAGTGTGGGTTGGTGAACGAGCCGGTTCAGTTATCGCCTCGCTACCGGTGTTGGCCATGACCGGGAATCAAACTCGGGTCGCCGGGTTCGTAGCGCAGTGCGCTAACCACTGCGCCGCCGCTCCCTACAACCACACACACCACAACAACAACAACCGCCATTCGCCACTAAGTGGCGTTGACGTCCACACATCGCTTGTGCCAGGCTAGGTGCACGTTAAGGCCGCGTGAAGTGTCGAACGCCCGCCGGCAGACGGTCACGGGGCAGACCCAGCAGGTGCCGCATGGGTCGACTGACTGAGATGGGTGGCCGATGCACCACCTGTGCCCCCTACTGTGCCAACACACACCCACACACAGACAAAGACACCCACACACAGACAAAGACACCCACACACAGACAAAGACATCCACACACAGACAGAGACACCCACACACAGACAAAGACACCCACACACAGACAAAGACACCCACACACAGACAAAGACACCCACACACAGACAGAGACACCCACACACGCAACTATTGTGGTCCCGGGAATTGTGACGATGATTGTGCTGCTACTGATGAGGAGGGTCACGGTCACTCCGATTGCGATGATGATGGTTGTGATAATGGTTGAGATGATGTTTGTGATGATGATGATGGTTGTGATGGTGATGGTTGTGATGATGGTTGTGATGGTGATGGTTGTGATGGTAATGGTTGTGATGATGATGGTTGTGATGGTGATGGTTGTGATGGTGATGGTTGTGATGATGATGATGATGGTTGTGATGATGATGGTTGTGATGGTGATGGTTGTGATGGTGATGGTTGTGATGGTGATGGTTGTGATGGTGATGGTTGTGATGGTGATGGTTGTGATGATCGTTTTGAAGATGTTTGTTGTGATGATGGTTGTGATGGTGATGGTTGTGATGACGATGGTTGTGATGAAAATGTTTGCTGTGATGATGATGGTTGTGATGGAGATGTTTCTTGTGATGGTTGTGATGATGGTTGTGATGAATATGTTTGTGATGATGCTGATGATGGGTGTAATGATGATGGCGATAGTAACCTCTATACAGCGCCAATCCCATTGGCTGACGGTTGCCAAGCAATGACTAAAGCAATTAAATAATAGATGAACCAATATTCACAAACACCCTGAGCCAGCGAGCCCCCCCCCCCTCCCCCCGTTAACCCTTCCACTTCCTCACCCACCCTGCAAACTGCAGGAGCTGCACTAACACAGCTGCACTAAATACAACGCACAGGGTACAGCTGCACGTGGTACAACGGCAGCCAACACAGCTGGACTCGTTAGAGATATAACCAACACAGCTGGACTTGCACAGCTGCACTGAAGACAGCTGTACCCAGCACAGCTGCACTGAAGACAGCTGTACCCAACACAGCTGCACTGAAGACAGCTGTACCCAACACAGCTGCACTGAAGACAGCTGTACCCAGCACAGCTGCACTGAAGACAGCTGTACCCAACACAGCTGCACTGAAGACAGCTGTACCCAACACAGCTGCACTGAAGACAGCTGTACCCAGCACAGCTACACTGAAGACAGCTGTACCCAGCACAGCTGCACTGAAAACAGCTGTACCCAACACAGCTGCACTGAAGACAGCTGTACCCAGCACAGCTGCACTGAAGACAGCTGTACCCAGCACAGCTGCACCGAAGACAGCTGTACCCAGCACAGCTGCACTGAAGACAGCTGTACCGAGCACAGCTGCACTGAAGACAGCTGTACCCAACACAGCTGCACTGAAGACAGCTGTACCCAGCACAGCTGCACTGAAGACAGCTGTACCCAACACAGCTGCACTGAAGACAGCTGTACCCAGCACAGCTGCACTAAAGACAGCTGTACCCAACACAGCTGCACTGAAGACAGCTGTACCCAACACAGCTGCACTGAAGACAGCTGTACCCAGCACAGCTGCACTGAAGACAGCTGTACCCAGCACAGCTGCACTGAAGACAGCTGTACCCAGCACAGCTGCACTGAAGACAGCTGTACCCAACACAGCTGCACTGAAGACAGCTGTACCCAACACATCTGCACTGAAGACAGCTGTACCCAGCACAGCTGCACTGAAGACAGCTGTACCCAGCGCAGCTGCACTGAAGACAACTGTACCCAGCACAGCTGCACTGAAGACAGCTGTACCCAACACAGCTGCACTGAAGACAACTGTACCCAGCACAGCTGCACTGAAGACAGCTGTACCCAGCACAGCTGCACTGAAGACAGCTGTACCCAGCACAGCTGCACTGAAGACAACTGTACCCAATACAGCTGCACTGAAGACAGCTGTACCCAGCACAGCTGCACTGAAGACAGCTGTACCCAACACAGCTGCACTGAAGACAGCTGTACCCAGCACAGCTGCACTGAAGACAGCTGTACCCAGCACAGCTGCACTGAAGACAGCTGTACCCAACGCAGCTGCACTGAAGACAGCTGTACCCAGCACAGCTGCACTGAAGACAGCTGTACCCAGCACAGCTGCACTGAAGACAGCTGTACCCAACGCAGCTGCACTGAAGACAGCTGTACCCAGCACAGCTGCACTGAAAACAGCTGTACCCAACACAGCTGCACTGAAGACAGCTGTACCCAACACAGCTGCACTGAAGACAGCTGTACCCAGCACAGCTGCACTGAAGACAGCTGTACCCAGCACAGCTGCACTTAAGACAGCTGTACCCAGCACAGCTGCACTTAAGACAGCTGTACCCAGCACAGCTGCACTGAAGACAGCTGTACCCAGCACAGCTGCACTGAAGACAGCTGTACCCAACACA
This sequence comes from Lethenteron reissneri, assembly GCF_015708825.2. NCBI lineage: Eukaryota > Metazoa > Chordata > Hyperoartia > Petromyzontiformes > Petromyzontidae > Lethenteron > Lethenteron reissneri. Next base: position 7,384,013 of record NC_083781.1, read on the forward strand.
GCTGCACTGAAGACAGCTGTACCCAACACATCTGCACTGAAGACAGCTGTACCCAGCACAGCTGCACTGAAGACAGCTGTACCCAGCGCAGCTGCACTGAAGACAACTGTACCCAGCACAGCTGCACTGAAGACAGCTGTACCCAACACAGCTGCACTGAAGACAACTGTACCCAGCACAGCTGCACTGAAGACAGCTGTACCCAGCACAGCTGCACTGAAGACAGCTGTACCCAGCACAGCTGCACTGAAGACAACTGTACCCAATACAGCTGCACTGAAGACAGCTGTACCCAGCACAGCTGCACTGAAGACAGCTGTACCCAACACAGCTGCACTGAAGATAGCTGTACCCAGCACAGCTGCACTGAAGACAGCTGTACCCAGCACAGCTGCACTGAAGACAGCTGTACCCAACGCAGCTGCACTGAAGACAGCTGTACCCAGCACAGCTGCACTGAAGACAGCTGTACCCAACACAGCTGCACTGAAGACAGCTGTACCCAACACAGCTGCACTGAAGACAGCTGTACCCAGCACAGCTGCACTAAAAACAGCTGTACCCAACACAGCTGCACTGAAGACAGCTGTACCCAACACAGCTGCACTGAAGACAGCTGTACCCAGCACAGCTGCACTGAAGACAGCTGTACCCAACACAGCTGCACTGAAGACAGCTGTACCCAGCACAGCTGCACTTAAGACAGCTGTACCCAGCACAGCTGCACTTAAGACAGCTGTACCCAGCACAGCTGCACTGAAGACAGTACAAACACCGACGCGGGCGCGTCGGTGTTTGTACCGTCAATACGCAGCACCACCGCAGTATTAACCAGTGCGGCCCGCCAGATGTGAACGGCGAAACCTCCTGCGAACGAGCAGCGAACGCGCCAGCGTTGGTGGACCCCGTGTCGCCGCACCCCATCCCTACCCCTCACCCACCCCCATCCCCCACCCCCCCACCCCTACCCCCCACCCCCCACCCCCCACCCCTACCCCTCACCCACCCCCACCCCTACCCCCCACCCCCCCCACCCCCCACCCCCAAATGACTGAGAACGCCGCCACCTTCTTCTCTCTGACACCAAGGGCCGGGCCCGCGTTTTGAAAGTCTCTCTCGAGTTTGACCTTCAGCAGGACCTCACCGAGACACTGGGCACGCACACGCGGTAACGACGAGGCGGCGGGGGAGGGGGGCGAGGCGGCGGGGAGAGGGGGGCGAGGGGGGGGGGAGAGCCGGGGGGAGAGGAGGAGGAGGGGGAGGAGAAGGGGGGAGGAGGAGAATGGGGGAGGAGGAGGGGGGGGAAGAGGAGGAGGAGGGGGAGGAGGGGGAGAAGGAGGAGGGTGGAGGAAGAGGAGGGGGAGGAGGAGGGGGAGGAGGGTGGAGAGGAGGGAGAGGAAGAGGGGGGAGGAGGAGTGGGAGGAGGAGGGAGAGGAGGGGGAGAGCCGGGGGGGGAGGAGGAGGGGGAGGAGAAGGAGGAAGAGGAGAAGAGGAGGAGGGGGGAGGAAGAGGAGGAGGTCTCCCTGCGTATCTGAGCGCGGTGCTCGTCCCGACTCCCGTGCACGGACGCTGATGGACTCGTGGCAGGTCTCGCATTGCCACCCGGGCGGTGGCGGCAGGCAGCGGTGGCTGCGCTGCACGTGGCAGGGCCTGACACCCAGCACTGTGAAGCGGGGATTGGTGGATCACCGCAACAGATGTTTGCGCGTCGAGGAGAAGCCGTTCCCTGGCTCGACAGGGGAAGGCGGAGCAGCAAAGTGGGAAAAAAAATTAACCCGTAAAAACAACGTTTTTCACTATAAATCCTTTATATGCGTGGCGGCTAGAGTCCTATTCTTAGGTTTTTTCGGTAAAGTCACGTAGGTAAAACATCAAAATTAATAAAAATAAAATAAAAAGATGACGGAGACTTGTGTTGCCTCCGAAACGTCGTGATTTTTGTTTTATTTTATTTTTATTAATTTTGATGTTTTACCTACGTGACTTTACCGAAAAAACCTAAGAATATGAATCCTTGCAGTCACGAAAGCTTCAAGGCTAGAGTCCTCTCGTCCTCTGGCTTGAGATGGCTGCCACCTATGGGTCAGATGATTGCCTGCCACCATTAAGCAATTGATAATTAAATATAAAAAAAAATTCCTAAAAAGTGTCAAATTTTGGAAAAAAAATTTCACGAAAAGAAATTGTCACGCACAACGAGTCTGTGTAGCAAAATGTCAGCTCGATTTGATCACGGGAAGTGGCTTAAAAAACGACCGAAAGATTTGCACGGTCGTAAGCGCGCAAGCAAGAAGCAAGTGAACTTAATATAAAGGATTTAAAAAAAAAGCGAGTCCCATGACTCAGTGTGGTTCTCCTGGATAAATACGATTATGCACTCAATATATTGTAAATTAAATCACTTGGCATCCGCGAGTGAAAGACTCCCAGGCAAGGTCGGGCTAGGGGCGAGGTTGGGTGGGCTTTGCCCCACTAAGCGTCCCTATGCCCCCCCCCCCCTCGTCATCGGTTCACTCTCCTCGTTAGCGGTGAATCGCTGTTGTGGTGTTCCCCACACAACGGCCCTATTGCCCCCCCCCCCCCCCCAATTCGAGAGGAGCCGGGCCTGGTCCCACGGTGCAAATATCAGGAGTATAGAGCGGCCCGTGGAGACGTCACGACACTAAGTGAATGTTAATAGTGAATGATGTCCGTGTCGCTTCTCGGTGAGCGAAGATGCTGGCGGGAGACCAGAGCCCGGAGACCTCTCGGCTCGGGGGGAAGACGAACGACGGCATCATCGGCAGCAGCAGCATCATCATCAGCAGCAGCATCAGCAGCAGCAGCATCATCAGCATATCATCAGCAGCAGTAGGCAGCAGCATCATCATCCGGCACAGCGGCGGCAGCAGCATCAGCATCATCATAGGCAGCATCATCATCCAGCAGCAGCAGCATCAATTCAATCATCCGAGCAGCAGCAGCAGCAGCATCAATTCATCAGCATCATCAGCAGCATCAATCATCATCATCAAGTAAGCAGCAGCATCAGCATCATCATCTCATCAGCAGAAGCAGCATGATCATCATCAAGCATCAAGCAGCATCATCATCGGCAGCAGCAGCATCATCAATCAGCATACAGCAGCAGGCATCATCGGCAGCAGTGGCGGCAGCACTTCAGCTCAGGATAGCAGCAGCAGCATATCATCATCAATCAGCAGCAGCAGCATCA